>NC_143394.1:26795483-27099758 GCF_980474605.1 Leiobunum rupestre | reverse complement strand
TAAGACATTTAGCAGCTGCGGGATATATCTTTGAATTTGATAGGCGAATTTTGTTTAGCACCTTAATACCAAATATTCGTAGGTGACCTCACCAAAAACGAAACTGCGCTTATACGAACTCTACGAAGATAAATTTAACCGCCCGAACTTCTAATTTTCTTTGTAGGCGAACTTTCTCTCGCAGTTAGAACTAGCGTACATTTAATTATAAAAACTGCCGAACCCTGTTAGACAAATATTTGGGAAAAACTCTTTGAAAAAATGAGACGAGGGACTTCGCATCTCTCGTGTAAACAAACAAACGCTTGTTTTTTTTAAGCAAGCGCCTTCGAACAATTTCCCGTTGTCTTCTAAAAAACACACGCGAGCGGAAAATACGACGCGGGTTCCTGCCAAAGGAATTCTATTAGGCGTTGTAGCGGAAAAGGTTAAGGTTGAAACTTAAGAGTACCTTAACGCGATTTCCCAGGTCCCTCCGTCGATTGTCAGCTACGAAGGCAGCGTTTGCTTTCGCGCGTAATAAAAACTACGAGACAAATTACCCCTTCGCGTAAGACTAGCCGCGCTTAATAAAGTTGGCATTCCTCGGTTAGCTGACGGTTTGATTAAATGTAAGAACGCGGTAAAGTCTGCTTATAAATGGCTGGTAAAATCCCGGTCCCGTCGGGCTCCTTTGACGCCTTTAACCGAATTGTCCGCTAACTCTTTGTATAAACGAGCTACCGCCCAAAGTCGTTTCTGGCTAACGCTGTTACCTAAAACTCTTTCGACCTGTTCGTCATCAACCCTAGCCGCGCGCCCTCTCCGATCTATTCCACTGGAAAGACTTCGCCATGGAGGGAACGCCATAGGAGGGGGGTCTCCAAATAGTTCCTAGGGCGCGCGCAGGGGCGAGAGGGGCGGTTAATGAGATTCCGCGGGTTTCTACCTGCCCTTCCTCTCCCTACTTCGCCCCCCCCCCCGTTCTTTGTTCTTCCGTTTAAGCTTAGCCCACCCCATCTTTCTTCGCCTTTCCTTGATTGAGTTTTTAAAAGACTCCAGGGGCGCCCGAGGAAGGGGGGGTATGACGGTCGACTGTTCCCAACGTCAGTCTTCTCAAGTACGGTTTCCAGTCGCCCTTTCTTTTTTATTATCTCTGCCCTGTTTGTAGCGCCACCTATACCTAGGAAAGGGTATCTCGTAAATTACGATCAAATTTAGCCAATTAGCGGCCGCTTAATGAGGTCGCTCTTCGCAGTCTTCCGCGCTGGCAATGACTTTGCATTTTAGTCATTTTTACGCTATTGGACTAGTACGACCGGCTTTTAGTAGCTGCGTTTTTAAGGCAATTTTATTGACATGAATACGAGAGGATTTATTAATAAATATTAAATTTCTGTTACTTTCTATTTAATTTTCATTGACGTTTTAGGATCTTAATATTAAATAATTCCTTATTCTTTGATTATTTTCCGCGTAATCAGGTTGAATTTGAAAGTATAGTTTTTCTAATGGAATATATTTAAATATTATGGGCCTAATTCCACGATTAACCTTTTAACATATAACTTGGTTGATAAATACAATTGAACAATAGATCTTTATATAAAATAATCTCCAACTGACTTGCCCCCCACCGAACACTGCTGCCAGAACTTTGATGACAGCTTAGGCAGTATAACGAAAAACAAGTTGTAAGTCCAGTCGCGGTAGCACAAACTTTATATTTACTTTGATGGGGATTTTATGGAAGCACCTATAGACTTTGCAAAAATCGTGAGCATCACCTTTACTGCTTATTATCGTAAGACTAGTATTTGACTGTAATTCTTCTGAATCTTATATTCGATTGATATTTCGCAGTTGTTGAGCGATTAGGTACCTTACTATATTGATATTTAATTGCTATTTGGTTTATTAAAAAATATTTCTTACAAAAATGCAAAATAAACCTAATCATAACATAATAACTCTTAAGTATGTAACATAATAACTCTTAAATATGCAACATTATCACTCTTAAGAATGCAACATTATCACTCTTAAGTATGCAACATTATCACTCTTAAGTATGCAACATTATCACTCTTAAGTATGCAACATTATCACTCTTAAGTATGCAACATTATCACTCTTAAGTATGCAACATTATCACTCTTAAGTATGCAACATAATCACTCTTAAATATGCAACAAATAAATTTCTTTAATGAAACCCTGTTCACAGGACTAGACGTAATTTAAGAAAAACGGTATAGGTTTAAATTCGCCATATCGAATAAAATATCTATATTTTTGGTTTAATCCCTGTAATCGGTATCGGATTCGGTTAAAATTGGCCATCCTTAAATTAATTTACCTGCTAGATATTTCTCGTTAAATCAAAGACATAAACTTATGTTTTATTTTTTACGTGTTTGTTGTTTTATATCATTATATGGTTTAATGCTTCAATTTGTGTAAATGTTTTAACATTATAAAACTTTAAAAATACATTTAGAATTGAAGGAGTTTGCTGTCACTTAAAAGATCGGAAAGCTTTTCACTCGAAGTTTATATTCAAAGTTCTCGTAAGGTTATAAATTTATCATGGATGTTAATCCATTTAATGTTGTGTTTTCTTTAAAAGAGTTAGTACAAATTGAATTCGGCCGTGCCAATACAGCGAAATTGTAAACGGTGCTGACGACGTGCATGGAATTTAATCACATTTACCCAATTTTTAATGAATGTTATTGCATTCACCCAATTTTCGTCCAACTTTATAAGGTTTACCCAACTTTCTGCGGTTTATCCAATTTCATCGAAATTTTATCACATTTACCTAATTTTTAACGAATTTTATTAGGTTTACCCAATTTTGGTCTTTTTCCTCAATTTTGATATTTTTATCCAATTTTAGTCGATTTCAAACAATTTTATTTGACTTTACCCAATTTAACTTAAAGTATCTCAATATTACTTTATTAATGTAATTTATTGAAATTTTACCAAAATTTATCCAAATTTGATTAAAATGTACCCAAAGTTTATCAATGTTACCCAAATTGGACCAAATTTATCATTTTGGGTAAGTTTGGAAAATTTTAATTTTTAAAGTTTTTTAAGAATTTTTACGAAAGCAACTTTTGGGAATTTTCATACTACCATAAGGTCTACCTAACCCTCGAGTTTCAACAAAATCGGCGATAACCACCACGGGTAGTCTCCTTGTGAGTGAAAACACGGATTAACTCCTTCCAACTGGTTAAAGGTGTTTTCTTCCGTTTCCCCTTCCATATAAGGGGTTAACGGTAATAGTTAGTGAACGGTTCTCAAATCGAGTTTCCGCGTTGATGGATAAAATGTAAACAACGTGTTGGCCTCTTCTGTTATGTATTATGTATATCTAATTTTATTCCTGTAAGTTACACGGAACTGATTAATAATATTAGCTACATTTATAATTCAAAGTGATGTATTCTGTGAGTTGACTATTGCAATTTATAGTGAAATTCTTGGCAACTATCGGTGGCGGTTTGATATTCATCAAAGCATCTTACGATCGCGAATTCCGATACACCAGTTTCGCCCTTTTGGAGCTGCGTTGCAATTCTGGATTTTTAGTTATTTTGTATTGTACTGGTGCGTTTTATTTTAAGAATGACAAGTGATAATCTTCAACTATTAATCTCTTTTTTGAGAAAAGTTTTTAAGTAAAGCGGCCTACTAAAACGAATGAAAATTAAGTTATAAGTCGCACCTGAGGCAAGTTCTCGGACTAAAGCGAAGTCGCTGATTTCGTATATATTATTCTTCCGTAGAATGCATCCTTTATCGAACTAATCCTAACTAACTCCTTTCTCTCAGTGACTGGAAGTCGCGGCCACTCGCCGGTAGTCTCCCAAGAGAAAATTTAATTAAATCTAGGCAGTAATCTAATCCATTCAGATTATATTTGCTATAGCCAGGCGGCTCCACTCGCGTCGAGAGAGTAAATAGACCTGAAATTAGGCCGTATCACGAACAAACCCGGCGTGTCGCCCAGGCCTTGACTGTCGCTAAAAGAAACGGGAAATATACTAAAGTGACTGTTTGCGCCGATTCCGCGCGTATCGTAAAGAGAGGGCCTTTGTCGGTCAATATATTAAGTCCCATTTAAATTATATGCCAATAATACCCGCGCTCCGGTGACTCGATGAATCGATGGCGGAGAGTTCGCGGTTCCGGTTTATGTTTGAACTGCTTTGACTTATACGGGAGCTGTTACCATGACTACTCTCGAACTTCGTCGAATAAGCGAAACGCCCCCGTAATGGCTGAAAAGCATTCTCGGCTATATCATGTACATCCGATATAAACAATTTGATTTTGTTTTCAAATATTATCGAATCCTCGAATCAAACGACTTGGATAACAAATCGATGGTTTTAGATGTCCAGGATTAGGGTAATACTTTTTTCTAGTAAAGTAAACGCAAATAGGTAAATTCTCTGAAGTTGGTAGGGCTTTTTCGAAAAAACTTTTTGTGGGAGGAAATAGGTTGAAAAGTACTAGCCCGTGAATCCGGATTCACATTTCATTTAGGGGCAATTGAACCACTGAAAACCCCTTAAATACGGCTGTTTCGAAGGAAAATCTACTGATTTTGATGACGCCCTAAATGGTTAATGAAATCCAATGACGACTCTACGAGACTCAAAACAAATAAAACATCTAACAGTTTTAAGAACATTTAATTTAATTAATTCGCCGTTACCCTTTAGCAAACTATTTTGAAGTTCGTTTGAGTAAAATAAACTTTGGTTTGCTTAAGCCTCGTCTGAAAATTTCAACGTTTGATAATAGTTTATCGAAGCTTATAATATTTGAGACCATTTCTAAGCTATATTTAGTAAACACTTTACTTTCATCATAGACTTTCGTTCGTTAATAAATTCATTGTAATTCGTTAATGCTTTAATTAAATTAAAACCATTTTCGACTGCGCACGGCATTATTGCCCTAGACATAGGCTTATTTGTTTCGATAGCCACAGCTAAACAATCGCCGCATTTTGGAATTTCCGAATTTTATTTTACCTTTTAAAATATAGAGTAGTTTCAGTTCGTAGCTTTGGCTATGGCCGCCATTTTGTGCGGGATTTTTGCTCTATGGGAAAAAGCATAGGTGACGTCGTGTCACGTGCTACTGAAATCACTGTATACTCTAACTTCCAACGCCTTTTTTTTTATTCAAGGAAGAAAGGGCTGATTGAGTCTGAGAAGACCGCGAGCCCGGCGAAACACCATCTGATTAATCAGGGCGAGATATGTGTAACGGCCACGCCAACGGGGGGATACGTGGGGACAGGGGTGGGGACACCCGTGGCGGAAGTATTCCGACCACCCGTTGGGGAATTGGTAGTCGTCCTCACACGACCATCCACAAACTCTGCCTCCCGGACGCCTGGGATTACAGGAGTGAGCCACTACTCCCGGCTGAGCGCTTTTTTTTATTTGACCGGAAAGGGCTTATACTTTTCTTAATGACGACACCTATGCAGTGGCATCTGGAGGTTTTAAAACTAGGATACGTTTTTTATTGACTGCCCTTGGTTCAAATTGGGGATCCCACTAATGCATTTTTATTTCGCTAGTATTTGTTAAAACGTAATATATATTTGCTTTAAATTTTTTATAATTAAATTTCTGTACATTAAATACTTTTTAAAAGCGTTAAAACTTCAGTTCTATAGAAATCATAATTTTCTAAATATGGTCAAAAATTGTATAAGAGTGTTGAAATAATAGAGTTGTAAGTCGGAAAATGTTCCGCGAAAAATAACCGAGGCCTTTTTTCCGGAAACTTTTCCGTATTTTTCCGAAAATAATAAAAAAATTTAATTCCATAATTAGTCTAATATTTTTTGCAAAGTTAAATAAAGCGGCATTTTTGCCTAATTTTTTCGAATCTAAAAGTAAAACTAAACCTCTACACTAGCTTTAAACTGATTAACAATGTAACACTATTCATGTTTTGTAGTATGTTTACTTGTAAAAGACATTTTATGCCGATATAAAGTTAAAAAATTAAAAACCCTTAAAAAGTAACTTATATTTCAAATTTTTATTTTTCCGATTTGCGGAAAATTTTCCGGAATATTAACAACACTAGGAAATAATTACTGATAGCTCTATGTGTGGAATATGGAGTGACGTAGGATTGACGTAATATAAGAAAAATTAAACGGGAAAAAAACTCGTGGTATAAACAATTTTATTAATTACAGGAACAGAAAAATGGTTTTTTGAACGAAAATATTATTTTGGCAATTTTTTCAATAATATAAATAAAATCGGGTTGTATCAACGGTTTGATAAACTCAAATGCCATACCAAATTATCCATTTCATTGGATAAATTCAATTTTCCTTTAAGGTGGTAAAGTAAATGAAAATAAAGTATATACGTAAATTAAAGTTAAAAATAGTTAAATTATAGATAGCTTAATCAAATTATTATTAATTATTTCACCACTGGTTAAAAGAGTTTTCCGTCGAGTTCCTATGTATCCTATTCCATAAAAACTTGTTAAGGTTAACGGTACTAGTGAGTGTAGGGAGCTGTTGGCTCTCGTGACATGAAGGGCTTGCCACTACCCTCCTACGCGTTGTAACCCGACTACCCGGGTTAAAGGCATTAAACGTCTCTCGATGACTTTGGCCTAAGGTGTTGCCTTGGGTTTTAGCCTAGCTGATTATTATCCCGCTCTATAAGGTACAAATGAAAACTTTAAAACCAGGGCTTGATAAAAATGCACAAAAGTTTCAAATTAAGGTAATTAGTTTTCGCAACAGTTTGAAGGCTCTGAATTTTAAATTAAGGGTTTTTAAATATATGCATTTCCAACTGAGAAATATACCTTTCAGTTTGCCAAATGGAAAACAAATGCCATGGTAATTATTCGAATATATTTAATCATTTAAAAAATTCCCAAAATAATTCAAGAAATATTTCTTTTTAATGTATGTTTCTTTTGGCTTTGCGCTTGTAACAGCCTACTTCCAGGGGCTAGTAGGCCACACTTAGAAACTCTCTGGTGCTCTTTTAACTTGTTCACTTAAAATTTATATCTGGCTCTGATAAATAAAAACCAAATACGCAAAACATCAGCTGAAAATGTAATGAAAACAAAACCTTGTAGTAGATAATTGAAACTATTAATTTCTAATTAATTCCTTTAAAGCGTAGGATTTTTAAAACGCGTTATTTTTAATTCTAGACAATTTTTACGTCTTATTATTAAATTTGTTTTTTATTGTTTTGTTCTTATTATAAACATAATAATCATTAGTTCAAATAAATAAAATAAAAATTGTATACCTTGGGAAACCCAGATATGAATCTAAGTTGTTCAATTTTAAACGTATCCTAGTTTTGAAAACTTTCATATGACTCTCAACGTAGATAACCATCCTGAGAAGTTTGACAACATGACCTTGATTCTAAGGCTTTAGTGACCTAATCAAAAAACCTTCTTGGGTGTACGTATGTACCGGTTGCCATTGATTCACAGTGATCCACCGTATTTTTTATATTTTATGTCTTCGTAAGGCTTAAATACGGCCAACTTAAAATCGGTGCCTAGTGGATTGCTCTATGTACGCTGTCAGTATGTGTTCAGTGGGCGTCAGACTGAGAGGCCGAGATAGGGACGACGGGGTCGCGATTGAGTGGAGGCCAAGATTGAACGGATCAAATTTTGGGGGGAATATCCATTGAATGGGCGAAAATTGAAAATCTTTATCGGTTTTAACACGCTGCTCTGACCTCGGGTTCAGCCATCACACCTCCGTGTACCACCGCTACGGCCACCCCCTCTCACATTTCAAGGCACGCTCTGTTTACACCGATACTGGCCGAGACAGAAATCGACTTTCTCGAGTTCACGTATCGGTACACGAGCTAGTCCCCTAAGACTATCTTCGATCACGTATGGCCAAAACAAACTTTACTCGTACCGGCGCGTTTCTTTTAAACTACTAGCTGACACATTCACGAGCTTACTCGTCGTTTTTCTTCAGAATTTCTCTTGTTCGTGGAAAAAGTCGTCGGCATGAAAAGAGGAATTTTTGGGGTCATAGACGCGTTTTTTCAGAGACAGTAGACTCCCCGGGGTGCTTCACGCGTGTTTGGAATTTTCTGATGTCCGGCCACTGCTCTCTTGTCTCCTCCGCGATAGCTCCCACCTCGCTGACTCGCATTTGCTTGTCTCTACTTTCAGGTGCTCCCGATAGACTCTATTCTATTCCAGGAAGTCGCTCTCACGTCTTACAACTATCTCTTTTCAGCTTCCTCAGACTTGAGATTTTTTTCCCCATCAGTGAATACGTCAATACCGTAGCGCTGATATGTGCTTCTGAACTAAGGTTATTCGACGTCCTAAGCAATACGCCCTATCTGTCCTACGACCGTCGTCATATGACACGCGCTCTGCATCGTGCGATCTCCTTCAAACGGTATGCGCTCTGAAACTATAGTCAGTTGCAGGCTAAGAAAGACAAAATATATAGTACAGTCGGCGTAAGGATACCTCAGACCAGTTCCGGCCAGTCGACCGCGCGTAATTTAAATTTGACCACTTAACGGTCAATTTCAAATTTCGTGAGTTTCATCGTTTTTTCGCGCCATCTAGGAACCGAAATTGGAATCTTTTTAATTTCATGTTTTCATGAGTTTAATTTCGGAATGCAGCTAAAGAAGGTTCGATAATTGAAGCTCCAAATTATTTAAATAGCCCAAGCGGTTACTATAAAAAGCATGATAAAGGTTTATTGTTAACAAGTAAAGAGAAAAATATAATTTTAAACGTCTATAGCTCATAAAGACAACGTTACCCCAAGAAAGCGTGGTAACTATTTTAAAAGAAACTGCCGATTTAACAGGTAAGACGTAGAAATATATTTACAAAATTAAATAATTGTACATACTTTTTTAAATTTAAGAATGATAGAAATGCCTTATCTTTTAAATTTGCTCACCCCCACAATTATGAAATTAAAAAATAAAGATTCCAATTTCGGTCTCTAGATGGCGCTAAAAGACGACAAATTAGCTAAATTCGAATTTGACCGTAAAATGGCCAGATTCAAATTTCGCGCGGTGGAATAACCGGAAACGATCTGAGGCATCCTTGCGCCGATTGTACTATATATTTTGTCTTTCTTAGCCTGCAACTCACTATAGCACCTACAGGGTGGAAGCCTCAGCCGTGGTCCAGCTCCGGTACTTCTCCTAGTACACCAGAGTATTGCGGGTGGAACACTTCTACAGGCGCTGGCAGGCCAAAAATAGACCAATGGGATAATTGGAAGCCTCAGCCGTGGTCCAGCCTCGGTACTTTTCGTAGTCTAAAAATAGACCAATGGGAGAATTAGAAGCGCATCCTCCAAATGCTTTTTCGGGCGATTGGACAAAGATGCGCTTCTAATTATGCCATTGGTCTATTTGTGGAATACCCGCGCCTGTAGAAGTGTTCTACCCGCAGCACTCTGGTGTACTAGGAGAAGTACCGAGGCTGGACCACGGCTGAGGCTTCCACCCTGTATTTCCAAACTCCTTCCGCGTCGAGTTCGCAAGTTCTCTCCCCACTGGTTAAAGGGGTTAACGGTAATAGTTAATGTATGGAGCTGTTGACCTGCGTGTCTTGAAGGGCTTGCCACCAACCTCCTTCGTATTATAACCCCGCCACCTGAATGAATGGCTTTAAAAGAAGTCGCTTTATGACTTAGGCCTAAGGTGGTGCCTTGGGTATTAGCCTAGAATAATAACAAAAAAATTCCAGCCATTCTCCCTAAGTTCAACGGCCACCGTCCCAGCTACCGCACGTCTCCGCTCTTCACCGTGTCCTCCAGTCTACGCCAAAGCCCCTACCTTCAACGCCCGCCGTCCTACGCCTTATGCGAATGCGGCGATAAGAAATCTTAAAATTGAAATTGGCTTACAGCAATTATATTTGGAAAACCACCTGTCAAATTCAGAGTTATCGAAACGTTTAACGAAATTAACAAGAATATATTTGCGCATCTGCTTGCATTGACACATCGATAGCGCTTATTTATTGAGATGCCTTGCGCGCTAAAAACCGAGAAGCCCACCCAACTGATTTGTTTTTGGTGGAGAATAGGGGAAAGATTTTCAAGTAAGGGGGGGGACTCTTAATACATATTAATGGTTTGAAATGGGAAGAAGAGGGGGGAGGCAACGGGGGAAGTAATTTTTCTCCTCTAGTCTCTTCTTTCGTTGTTCTGCTTGTGTGTATTAAGGGAAATCTCGAGGCATCCAATCCAATCCCGTCCCTCGACCCCTTAGATCAGCTCGATTTAAAAGACAATTTTTCACCCGCAGTAACCCTCTTTAACTAGATTTTTTGCGCATAATTTTCCAAATTTTTTTTTCTCATTTACATTATGTAATTTTATTCTTTTTAATTGGTTATTTATGGATTTATACCAAGAATGTATTCGAGTTGACGGAGAATATGTCGCAATTATGCAAGGTGTTTCAAAAGGTGATGCAAACATGTTAAGGAGTTGTAGGGGGATGAGTTGAGAAGTATGCCTGTTTTTCCCCATTTTCCATCATCGCTAGGGTGTTTTAGGCGGCGCTTGAGCCACCTGTAAAATTTCTGAAGCGCCACCTAAAATTTCCGAAAAGCGCCTCCTAAAATTCCCAATTTTTCCAATTCACTTGTCGAAAAGGTTTCTTCGAACTTAAAAATGGGCATCAAAAATTTAATTTTTCCTATAGTCGGCCTCAATGTTTCAACTTTACAAACCTTTTTAGGAGCTCCCCCTCTCACCCATATCACTCATTAGGACGCCCTGACCAGTGCTTATGACTTAAGCACCCCCAGTTTTGAAATCCTGGTGACGCCACTGGTTATCCACATATTTTCTGTTAACATAAATGCATTCTTGTTTATATTAAGAATGAATATTCTTTTAAAATCAAACACTGCTTATTTTATATTTTGTTTTGCCAGTTATAATTTTTAATTTTGTCAAAATTTTGTAATAAAATAATAAACTGTTTTTGGAAATTGACGGAATAAATGTTTTTACGAATTGTAGTAAAATAACCATTGCCAATCCATTTTGAATTTAAGAAATATTTTCGGTATTAAACATGTAAATTAAACTTATGTAAAGCGTAATAATAAAGATAAAATATAAATAAAAGGAACGACAATTTAATAATAGTAAAATAAATATAATATGACTGGTTGAGCCATTTTACCTGTCATACGGAAGAAAGCGTAAGCTAAGCGTGGGAAGATTTAGTGTCTAATAAGGAGAGCATCCATCATTCTTATAGTCTTCGGCTATCGCGTATCCCACTTCTTTATCCTACGTACGCTACTTTGCGAGATCAAAGAGATAGGAAACAAGAATGCCCTCGGGGAGAAGAAAGACTAAAAATCTCGCTAAATCAAAAGATATATTTTGAGGGAACCAAGAGCCAATTACTTTCTAGCTCCCCGCGGAACTGCGTTTCACGAGAAAAACTTCATTTTCTAACCATGTCATATTCTATTACTTTTAGAAAACGGACGACATTTTAGAGCAATACAGGGTGTCGGTATTTGTTCTCGGGGCATTTTCTACAACAAAATGAATATTCGTTGTCTATTAAATTGGACTAGAATATTAAATTTAAAATTTTCATAAACTTTATAAATAAATCGGTATCATGTATCATTTTCAATTTTATTACAACGCGATAGAATAAGACATGTCAAAATCCTTAGAATATTTTGATAAAAAATTACAAAATCAAAATCACAAATTTTCCAACATAAATATATACGAAATATCTTATATATAAGAAAAAAAGGTAAGTGGTTCTACAGACTAAAAGGATTGTATCGACGCATAATTGGTAAAGCAACGTTTTTGCCATCGAAAATTAGTTATTTCCGAAGTATATTCAGAGGTATCCATCGAAGACAAAATCAATAGGTTAGAAAAGCATGTTATTTTACCCTACAAACCGCAAATGCATGGCTAATAATTTACTTAGCCTGACGATATTAAATTTAAAATAACACTACTTATAAATATTTACCTATTTTATCAGTAATATTTTTCGGAAAGTATCTTTCATAATGACACTCCAGCTAAGGTATATGTTTCCAGTGAATAGCATTAGCCGGATAATGATATTAATATTTTTAGTGCTTCCAATGGTCAACTGTTCAGGTTATTAAGGCCGTAATTTTAATATATCTGAAGTTAATACGTTAATCAGATCTTTATCTTTTATATTCCCCTCGCCCAAAGTTCAGATCTCAAATTGTATCGGATTCATTAAACCAAGTAATCGATCTGATTTGGTGAGCTGAACATATACGTTTAGTATATAATTTTGCGGAAAGTAAATCCAAATTAACAGTCCTTCCAGTTTACAATGAATTCAGATTAGTATCGGGTTTAAACAACCTTTTTGTATTTTCACCCATATCAAGTGATCTGACAATATCTGAGCGTAAACCCCGATAATCTGATTTATCCCAATTCTTTTACCCGTTCAGATAACGCTACTGTTATCTGAGAATCATTGAAATCTCTAATCTGAGAGATACACTACATACTTATGGTTATTTTGACAATTTAAACCGAACTTCAAAGTTGCCCTGGATTTATTTACAATTGAAAATATCATACTGCTTCAAACTTTGTAAACGCTTAAATTCGACCGAGCTTTGAAATTCAGCGAAAAAGAGAACTTTTTCTCGTTTGCTAGTAAGGATGACGCCTTTTCCTGTCGTCTTAAATTAATTTATAATGTATTCACTACGCCTAAGGCTAAACTTTATCGGAGCCTATCGTACTTGAAGGCCATGTGTACGCGGGTGAAATCTCGGATGTTGTTGAAGTCTGAATACGTCGCGTTAACCTAGTTTAGGAGTTCGACTCCGAGCTCCTTCAGTCTGGCTTCTAATCGACCGAAAAGCCAGCAAAGCTCCCTTCTCGGCTCGTCTACGTGAACCAATTTTATATCTCGAGTCTTGATCAACGACTCTCGCCGTAAATAAGTAATCCCGCGTAGCTCTCCACTTCGTTTACGGCGTTCGATCATTTCTTATACCTCCTAAATAGGAAACGCATTATTGAAACGGACTACACGATAGCTTTTTCTCCGCTATGGATAATTTATCAACGCGGACATGATCTAGCTTTAATCCATGGTGTAGTGTTCTCAAATTATTATTTTACTTCCAGTGTCCTTCTAAGAATGTAGGTATTTATACTTAGCGACGATTTTTAGCTTTGCTTCAACAGTAAGTTCCTTATACCCCTATACATCGGACATGATCTAGCTTTTGGACATGATTTAGCTTTAGCCCGTGGTTAAGTGTTCTCAAATTATTATTTTACTTCCATTGTCCTACTGAGAATGTAGCTATTTATACTTAGTGACGATGTTTAGCGTTGCTTCAACAGTAAGTTCCTTAATACGCAAAAAAATCAAATGATCCCGGTATCTCACGATTTTCATCTCCTTTCCACGGACAAAACCTTGTTAAGGTTAATGGCTACAGTGAGTGTAGGGAGCTGTTGTCTCGCGTGGCATGAAGGGCTTACCACCACCCTCCTACGCGTTGTAATCCGGCCACCTGATTTAAAGGCATCAAACGTCTAAACTGACTTGGACTTAAGTGGTACCTTGGGTATTAGCCTAGCTAGTTATTATTATTATTATTATCATGATAGTAAACTTATAAATAATTTAAAAGGATGATAAAATTAGCGAATAAGTAGATTAGTCCATTATGAAGAGGGATAAAAAAGCTAAACCCTAAACAAATTTGAAGAAAGTGAAAAACTTACAAATATCTCGTACCAATAGGTCTTCGAGCAAACATAAAGACGCGAAACTAGGACCAAATAGATCTTCGAGTGAAAAACTAAATTAAATTAAAGACATTCCAACGGTAGACCGGTTTCGTCCTATTTGGGACTCATCAGTACCGTGCGGAAAATCTGGCTCGTGACTATCACACCGAATAGAGAAACTAAGCTTAAACATCCCTTATCATAATGAACTAATCTACTTTTTCGCTAATTCTAAATATAATTAAGTTTATTCTTGATCCTACACTTGGATGATACGGAGAATAAAGATGTTTACATATAGAAATTATCTAAAATAATAAAATGTTGACAACGCTACTTTTTCAATCGTAACTGCTCTAAGCGTCAAATAATCCAAATTCATTTGCCTTTAATGAACGTCTTAACTTTATCTTTGGAGTAATAGTATTTCGGCATACGAACCCGGCAGAAGGAAGACCGAAAGAATGTCTACTTTCACTTTCGGTGGCCTAACATTGGTTCGCTGTTTACTCGGGATAAAGACATTAGGTGACCACTTTTTCGCCGCTCCAATTACTACTTCTCGCGGCGGTAGTGTCCACAATGTGTAGCTCCGAAATTGTCCGCTGGGCTCGCCTATTGTTTCCAGAAGTTTCTTCCCGTATTTGGAAGCCGCGGCAGTTTCCTGACTTGGAAACCGGCGGGGTTTCCTCCGGCCTGGAGTCTATATTTCTTCCTTCCGCTTCTCCGGGATCCTGTAAATATCCCCGAGCGCCCCAGAGTCTCTTCACGCAACACTTCCCTCTGTTCTGTACTTACATTCTCTCTCTCCAACGGAGGAGCCCCCCGCGGGCTATATCTTTACGCGATAGACTGCCGCTTTGATCCATCGACAGAAATATCAGTCTCTTTACGCCTTTGTCCACGCTGTTTTGTTCACCTACGCGCATTTTAGTTTCCAATTGCCAATTGTAATTAGGAAATTCTATAACCTTCCGTGTGTACGAATAGTATTTTCAGTGAATCAACGAATTTCACGTTTCTGTCACACAGTTTAACAGAAGATGGCAGGTGTTACGTTAAGAACAAATCGGGGTGGGTGTTAGCGGATTAATTTTTTAGTTTAGTTAAGTTTTGGTTGAGTTTGTACTTCCTTTAAGCTAGGAGCATCAAACACAAGGAGAACGCAGCTAGCCTTTAAACACGCTAACGCAGTGTTGTGTACGAATTTAATTGGACGTACCTTTAAGCTGAACGTTTTACGGAAAGGGGGAAGACAATTTCCGAATTTTCCCCTTCCGACGGCAGCAGGCGATAATGCGTCTAGCCAATGAAAATTGTACGCGAGAAAATGCACGTTCTCCTTGTGTGGGATGCTGTGTTTGTTGCTCCTAGCCTTAAGGATGTTTTGAAGATTCCATCGTGAACCTTCTGCAGTTGAATCACAATTCCAAGAAACGTATCGAACTTAGCCTTAAAGCTAAGCCCTCAAATCCGGCGCATCAAATACGAAATACGCGATCTTGTACTTAGACATATCGGTCGCCTGGCGAAAATCCCCGTAGACGAAGTTCGAGGAATGGCTGAAGCCCGGCTTTTTAGGGATTTAAAGCGCCTTTGGAAACTTATCTTTAATCTCGGGCGGTTCGAGAATCCGAATTTCGGGAAAAAGGTTTCCCCCCCCCCCAAAAGTAATCTTAGAATCGGAAATAGTTTTTGTGATTCTAAAATCGCAAATAGTTTTTGGTCCGCACATTCAAAGTAATCCTATAGAATCAGAAAGCGATTCCACATATTCAAAAATAGTGCTCAATTCGCCCACCCAAAGCGATCCTACAGATTTAGAAATAGTGTTCGATCCACCCACCCAAAGCGATCCTACAGATTCAAAATAGTGTTCGATCCGCCGACCCAAAGCGATCCTACAGATTTAGAAAAAGTGCTCAATCCGCCCACCCAGAGCAATCCTAGAATTTGAAATAGTGTTCGATCCGCCCACCCAGAGTGATCCTAGAATTAGAAATAGTGTTCGATCCGCCCACCCTAAGCGATCCTAGAATTTGAAATAGTGTTCGATCCGCCCACCCAGAGCAATCCTAGAATTTGAAATGATGTTCGATCCGCCCACCCAGAGCAATCCTAGAATTTGAAATGAGGTTCGATCCGCCCACCCAGAGCAATCCTAGAATTTGAAATAGTGTTCGATCCACCCACCCAGAGCAATCCTAGAATTTGAAATAGTTTTTCATCTACCCACCCAGAGCAATCCTAGAATTTGAAATAGTTTTTCATCTACCCACCCAAAGCGATCCTAGAATTAGAAATAGTTTTTCATCTACCCACCCAGAGCAATCCTAGAATTTGAAATAGTTTTTCATCTACCCACCCAAAGCGATCCTAGAATTAGAAATAGTTTTTCATACGCCCACCTAAAGCCATTAGTATATGATCATGTTTTTAAATTTTATCGCCACACATTTTGCCAAACGCTTTTGTCAAAAGCAGTCGGTCGGCGAATCAAGTCAAATCGTCGAAAACCTTGAGGGCAAAGGCGACACCGATTGATGAATCTTGGCGGTATGGATCTCAGTGACAATGGCCTACAGATGCGGTCTGACAGTAATGCGTCGAATGGCGCGCTGACCCTTCAGTCTCTCGGCCAGTTACCAAATAAGAGGGAAGACTGGAAACTGTAATAATGACAGGGCTGCGTTGGGGGCAGAGACTTAAATGAACCGTAACAGCGCTGTTCTTTTGAGTGGAAAACACGACGGGCAAAACAGCACCCTCTCTCTCTTGGTGCTAACTCCTTTTTCTTTTTCTTCCTCCTCCGCATCCTCATCCGACTTCTCTCTTTCGTCTCTCTCCGCGCGTCCCTTACTCCTCCGCGCGTCCCTTGTCGGCGCGGCTCAATTATTCCCACCATCTTGCCCTTCCCTTTTTCCCTTTTCCCTAGATTAATAATAGTAGAGCCCTCGGCTCCTCCGAGCTACATCTTTTACTTCTCGAAAATAACTCCCCGACTTAGGCCCAGTTTTCACTAGGCCAAAAACGCCACGACGGTTAGCTTCGACGCAAAAAATCCCCGTTAGGCCTAATACCATATTTTTGCGTCCACCCTCGCCGTTATCGCGTTTCCGTCCTAGTGAAAACCAGCCTTTAGTCGTCCCAATACGACGCTAGAGCCCCATGGAGGGGTGCTAGAAGGCCAATTCCCGCCTCGCTTGATTGTATTGAGTCGTGCAATTTTTACGAGATATCTACGATTGTAGTATTTCATTAATAACGGCCAACGTTTTAGGATATTTTATCATTTATTCACGTGATTTAATTTATATCTAATTTAATATAGAAATTACCTAAAACTAAACCCCCTTTTACGTAAACAATTTCCTTGTTTTCCTTTTGCCCACCTACCCAAGTCGCCAAGAAATAGGCTATTGATAAACACTACTATATGATCTACTGTTAAGCTCATCTCTTAAGGACACCCTCCATTTTCTTAATTGTATAGCTCCATCTAGTATCGGTGATTCGGGAAAACGAGTGTAATTAGTTTCAGTAAAGTTTAATTAATGTCGTGAAACTTTAATAAAAGCTGAATTTGATTCATTTAATCAGTCGTTAACCATAAAATAATGTTTTTAAAATTAAATATTTTAAAAACAAGTACCCAATAGATGGCGTTATTATTTCAATTGAATTGGGAATTTTAGTAAGGTATATATAGGTAGTACCACGGCCTATTGTTCCTTGGTTCCGTAAACCGGATGAGTTGTAGGTTCTCGGTGAGCTAAACACGTTCTTGAAAATACGCGTTATAGATAATGATTAGGTGAGGAGCAAAAATCGATAAAAGATCGGTTACCGATATCGCGAGTTTTACCGATTTATCGACTCGCGTCTAAAATACGACCTTTACCGATATTTAAAACACACTGTTTTTCTTATGACGATAGATAAATGTTCATTTTGTGATAGCTAATTAATTAGTATTCAACACGGCTAAAATTGGGTGCATGGTCAATTATTTTCGCTAAATATTGATACCGATTTGACACATCGGCCAACAGTAGGTCTTACCAAGATGTTGAAACGATCTATGGGAATCTTAGTCGAATTACCCCCCGACACGCGATGATGGGAGGAAACACGTCACCGGCATCAAAAGACGTACGTTTCAGAGAACCAATCAGATTCAAAACTGATTTAATTTTTGTAAAGGGAATTGGGAGCCATCGTAAAAATCTTACCTACCTAGTCACGCTACCTAAATAAATAATAAAATATTATTATTATTATTCGAATTTCCGTTGCTACGCAACGCGTTTTGAAATTTTTAACGTTTAGGCTTAGTGTATCTTTTCGGTGTAATAGTCGTGAGCCAGATTTCCCGCACGGTACTGACGAGTCCCAAATAGGACGAAACCGGTCTACCGTTGGAATTTATGGCTATACATAGTTTGCACCTAAGCGAGGGGCCTATGGTCTCCTTGGAAAATTTGAAACCATTTCGCGCGTAGCTACAAAATAGGTAACCATTTTGTTGGTAATCTCATCAAAGCGACAAAACGTACGAAAATTAGATTTATACTTTCAAATTTTGAAATTAATATCGTTAAGGGCCTTAAGAAAACTCAGATAGGATTTTAAACCCGGGTTATTTAAATAAAATAGCAAATAACGACAGCAATATCTAAGAAAAGAAGTTAGCAAAATTTATCAAATTAGGCCTTTGTGGTGATCTCTTTTACAATTACCTTCGGTATTGAATAAAATGACAATTTTCGGTCTCCCTTTCTAATGGAACTACTCGAACAATTTTAACTCGGCAGTTAACCATTTTAACGTTAAACTTAATTCTTAATCATTTAAAAATAATTAAAATCCACAAACAGACAATTGAAACTGTTAACCCTTGAGAAATCTACACCAGCAAAACGGTGACATCGTACCGTTCATTCTTGAGTAAATTACATATTTATTCTCGGTGGATCTATCTATACTTCGAACTGCGTCATTGATGACGTAGGGATGCAAACTATGTATTTTATTTAGTTAAGAAAATCTCCCCCAAGCGAGGCGCTGCCAAAGGCTACGTCTGACGCGTTAGCAAGTGGACCCAAAACTGTGATGAAGCGCGTAATGCAGTCTGTCTTGTGAAACTTTTGCATGTGAAGAATATAGGAAGTGTCACTTATGTAACAATATTATACACTTATGGTGGTTCTTATTAACTTAATATTTCTTATAAATAAATACATTAAGATTTTACTATTAAACATTAACTGGTATTATTAGAATATGACCGGTTTCAATTAAATTTCAAAATTAATTAACCCGTTAATGCATAATGGAGAGACAAATATTTTGTAATAATGACTGTCTCTGATTAAATACGGCAGTTTCAAGAACAAAGAGGGAAAAAAATGTCCCCTAAATGCGGACTTCCCTTTCATCTTTGGTTCGCGTGGAAGCTTTTAGCGATTCCACGGATAATGGAGTAATATTTTAATATTTCCGGAAGGCCGTGAAAAATGGAAATAATAATCCTCGCTAATGAAGGGGTGGTACGGTATTGTTACTTTTTTCAGAGGAAACAGGAGGAGAGCTTATCGTTTAGTTAGTCCGCAAATTCTTAATGAGAGAAAGTACAGACTGCAGTCATTCTTCGGACGGAGGCACCCATTAGTCAAGAACGAGTCAACAAGTGAGACGGCGTCCTTCAGGGTGATTACTGTCCGGTCGAGTCCTTTCTGTCTCAAACGACAATGGCCGTCGGAAACCGTAAAAATGATGAATATTTGGGCGCTACGTTGGCTTCTCGTTCCACGGACATTTATGGCTTTGCCGCTCCATCCCCGGAATGCGGCCTCGATTGTAGAAACCCGTTTCTTTATATTCATAATCCTATAAGGTTTCTCGGTTCTCCTTTCGCCGCCATGACTGCCGGTAAAGTTTGTACCGTTTTAGTCGAACTGTAGTTTGGCCGCGCGATCTCGTCTCGGAGAGAACGGTCTTTGTACTAGCGTCTCAGTACCCGAAATATTTTGTCCGAGACATTTGCGAGAGACAGTAATCGTTTAATAAACGTTCCGTCATTCTAGTCGCTTTTCTTTCATCTTAGAAGTAATGTTCCTCGGCTCGTTTCTTCGGCAGACTGACGCTATTTTTTCTATCCGTTTCTACATTCTTCCATCGAAAAGAGGTACATTTGCGAAAGGGGGAATTCTTCGGGAATGTGTAACGGACGTGCCCTTTGTTTCATTTGTCGGCTGAATGACGGTATTTTTAATGGGTTATTTAATGGGGATTACACCTTTTTGCGTGGATTCTTTCGTTTTCTCTTATTTCCTATATTTTACGATCTTTTTTCGGTTTTATAAAAGGAACTCAATCGGTAATTTAACACGGTCAAGTTTTTCTACTTAATAATTAATAATCGGCTTCAACATTTTTCATTTTTTATCTTACATTTTTCAATAATATGAATGAAAAGGTCCCATTAATTCTATTTCTTAGACCTATCCCGTAATTCAATCCTGTAATTTCTAACCTAATCGATTTTCTTTAAAGTTTTATAAGCTAATATCGAAAATTATTGCTACGCCCTCTTTCGGTTGCCGTTGAAAACTAGGATGTTGGGTATAAGCAGACGCTTTTAATGTTAGAGACTTCCAATTAAATTGGCTATAGCCGCAGCGATACCTAGTCTCGTTTCTAGTAATTACGCTACATACCCAAATTTTCTGTCCCAAGTAAACATATATTTAAATGTAATTATATTATTTATTTAGTTAATTTAAATTTTTTACTTGGCCCATTTGAAAAGTATTACTCCCAGGGTCTTATAATCATATCAGTTGTTATGGAACAAAATGCAAAATAGATAGTTTAAACCCAAAACTATGTTGATTTCATCTAGAAGCAAGAAACACAGCACCCCACACAAGGAGAACGCAACCCGTCAAAAGTCGGGGATTTTCTTGCGTACAGTTTTCATTGGCTAGACGCTTTAGCGCCTGCTGCCGTCGGAAGGGGAAAATTCGGAAATTGTCTTCCCCTTTTCCGTAAAACGTTCAGCGTAGAGGCTAGTCCAATGAAATTTGTACACAACACAGCGTTAGCGTGTTTAAACGCTAGCTGCGTTCTCCTTGTGTTTGTTGCTCCTAGATTTCATATTGTGAGCACATATCACAGATTTGATTTGCTTTGCAGAAGTCAGCTATCTGAATATAGTGAGATATCAGAAAAGTACGAGCTGGTTTACCCCCTTTGAATTAGCCGTCGAACTAACTTTTGCGAACACATTGGCCAAAAAATGCCAATTTGGTTAAATTGTATCCCTGGACTATTTTAAATAAATTTAAATTAAGGAAGTTAAGTAGATTAGTCCATAATTGACTAATCTCCTTATTCGCTAAATTTATCATCCTTTACAATGCAGTCCATAGGTGGTTCCTTTTAACTTAACATTGCGTATATACTAATCTCCACCACTCTCCCCCTATTCGGCTTTCCCAAATAGGACGAAACCGGTCTACCGTTGGAATTTCTGGCTATTTTATTTAATTTAATTTTCCACTCGAAGATCAATTTGGTCCGAGTTACGCGTCTTTTTGAGCTATTAGTAAGTTTTTAAATTTCTTCGAATTTGTTTAGGGTTTAGCTTTATTATCCCTTTTCTTAATGGACTAATCTACTTATTCGCTAATATTATCATCTTATTTTAAATTGACGAGTTCCTAACCAAATAAATAATTTGAAAAATCGATATATATATTAGATTTTTCTCCCTAAAAGTTTTACAGAATTTCGCTTCATAGAGACTAGTTTTGGGCACAAATTCACTCGCAAAATATCGCATAGACTTCGGCTCTTTGAACAAGCACATTCTAGTGAATAAACTACGCTTAATTGATGGACGCGATTGAAAAATTCATCGTTTCGACCCTCGAATAAGCAGATTTGCTTAATTGATAACGGGCCAACAGCTGACCTTTGGGCGTACGGCCAACGAGGATCTGATTTCGATCAGGATATGGAATGAATTAGTAATTAGATTTTGGGCAAAAACCGGAGCTAGGGGGCGCCGCTGTTGCTTCCAACTCGATTTTCGCTCTGCCGGCCTCCTTTCATTTTATATAGGCCCTATCATTCTCGCTCTAATAAGGCGCTAACTCGACTCTTTCTCGAACACCTCGAATCTAGTTACGCTCCACAAGATTTGGCTTCGTCTTTTTTCGTTCCCGTATTGTAGAGCCTTCTACTTGGGCCATTTTTACGGTCCAAGGTATATATAGGCTGTATAATCAACGGGTATATCCAATGGGATAAAGTACCCCGTTGGAGATGGCCCTCGATCAAAGGAATACTCATTTAGAAATCGAGCTATAGCAGTCCCGCACCGCCCAGTCACCCGCAACTATCTAACGCGACAGCTGAGATTGCTTTAAGACTTTGATTGCCGTATGGACATATTACTCTGTAGTGGGACTTCATCACCTTATTTTTCTCTTTATTAATTTGGAAAATTTTCAATGTGTATTTCCTTACTATTTTTTCATTATCTTGAAAAATAGCTAATTTAGGAATTGAAATACGATAACTTTCGAACTTGAATGCTTGATGAAGTTAATTCTTTGAGCATGATAATTTTAAAGTTTTAGGGCTGATAATTTTCCATGTTTAAGCATGACAGTAATGAATTTTCACGGTTGATTATTTTGAATATTTGGAACGATAATTTTGAATATTTGGGAGATGATCATTTTGAATATTTGGGAAAGATTATTTTGAATATTTGGGAATTATCATTGTGAATATTTGGGAACGATAAATTTGAATATTTGGGAATGATCATATTGAATATTCGGGAATGATCATTGTGTAAATTTGGGAATGATATAATTTGGAATATTTGGGGATGATAATTAGGAATATTTGAGAATGATAATTTGGAATATTTGGGGATTATTATTTTGAACACTTGGGAATGATCATTTTGAATATTTGGGAATTTGAAAGTTATTGTGTATATTTGCGAATGATTATTTAGAATATTTAATTTTGAATATTTTGGAATGATCATTTTGAATATTTTGGAATGATTATTTTGAATATTTGGGAAAGATTATTTTGAATATTTGGGAAAGATTATTTTGAATATTTGGGAGACGATCATTTTGAATATTTGGGAAAGATTATTTTGAATATTTGGGAGATGATCATTTTGAATATTTGGGAAAGATTATTTTGAATATTCGGGAATGATCATTGTGTATATTTGGGAATGATAATTTGGAATATTTGGGAATGATAATTTGGAATATTTGGGGATGATAATTTGGAATATTTGGGGATTATTATTTTGAATACTTGGGAATGATCATTTTGAATATTTGGGAATTTTAAAGTTATTGTGTATATTTGCGAATGATTATTTAGAATATTTAATTTTGAATATTTTGGAATTATCATTTTGAATATTTTGGAATGATTATTTTGAATATTTGGGAAAGATTATTTTGAATATTTGGGAGACGATCATTTTGAATATTTGGGAAAGATTATTTTGAATATTTGGGAATGATCATTGTGTATATTTGGGAATGATAATTTGGAATATTTGGGAATGATAATTTGGAATATTTGGGGATGATAATTTGGAATATTTGGGGATTATTATTTTGAATACTTGGGAATGATCATTTTGAATATTTGGGAATTTGAAAGTTATTGTGTATATTTGCGAATGATTATTTAGAATATTTAATTTTGAATATTTTGGAATTATCATTTTGAATATTTTGGAATGATTATTTTGAATATTTGGGAAAGATTATTTTGAATATTTGGAACGATAATTTTGAATATTTGGGAGATGATCATTTTGAATATTTGGGAAAGATTATTTTGAATATTTGGGAATTATCATTGTGAATATTTGGGAACGATAAATTTGAATATTTGGGAATGATCATATTGAATATTCGGGAATGATCATTGCGTAAATTTGGGAATGATATAATTTGGAATATTTGGGGATGATAATTAGGAATATTTGAGAATGATAATTTGGAATATTTGGGGACTATTATTTTGAACACTTGGGAATGATCATTTTGAATATTTGGGAATTTGAAAGTTATTGTGTATATTTGCGAATGATTATTTAGAATATTTAATTTTGAATATTTTGGAATGATCATTTTGAATATTTTGGAATGATTATTTTGAATATTTGGGAAAGATTATTTTGAATATTTGGGAAAGATTATTTTGAATATTTGGGAGACGATCATTTTGAATATTTGGGAAAGATTATTTTGAATATTTGGGAGATGATCATTTTGAATGTTTGGGAAAGATTATTTTGAATATTCGGGAATGATCATTGTGTATATTTGGGAATGATAATTTGGAATATTTGGGAATGATAATTTGGAATATTTGGGGATGATAATTTGGAATATTTGGGGATTATTATTTTGAATACTTGGGAATGATCATTTTGAATATTTGGGAATTTGAAAGTTATTGTGTATATTTGCGAATGATTATTTAGAATATTTAATTTTGAATATTTTGGAATTATCATTTTGAATATTTTGGAATGATTATTTTGAATATTTGGGAAAGATTATTTTGAATATTTGGGAGACGATCATTTTGAATATTTGGGAAAGATTATTTTGAATATTTGGGAGATGATCATTTTGAATATTTGGGAAAGATTATTTTGAATATTTGGGAATTATCATTGTGAATATTTGGGTACGATAAATTTGAATATTTTGGAATTATTATTTAGAATATTTGGGATAAGGCTGATAATTTTCAATATTTGAGACTAATAATATAAATTTTTAAAGCTAATAAGATTTAAATTTCTAAGGCTAATAATTTTCAAAAATTTGAGACTAATAATATAAATTTTTAAAGCTAATAAGATTTAAATTTCTAAGGCTAATAATTTTGAATAATCAAGGCTGACAATTTTCAATCTTCGAACCTGATTATTCTGGATCTTTGAGCCTGATAATTTAAAAGTTATATATCGCTCTACAATGTATTACTCAAGGCTGGTCCTTCGATAGAATGCTTCGTCCCTGGATGGCGCATTTCGGAATTGTTTGGTGAGAGTCGGGATTTGGACGTTAACAGTTGGCGTTTGATTCGCCGTCCACAGTCCGCGACTATATCCGTGTATAGGGCAACTAACACTCTGATCCCGCAGTGGCGAAGTGTCTGCTGGGAAACGCGTATGGATGAAGGGCTTTGAATGAGATTTTCTGGCCACTCGGCCATTGAGCCATCCTTTTGTGACGCCAAAGCCTCGCTCTCGTAGAGATAGTTTTTTGCGCCTCTGTTCGGCCCTTTTCTTCCCGTTGTCCGTCTTTCGCTTTCTATATGTGTGTTTTTTATTATTTCGGTTGTTTGTGTTGTTCGTCGTTCCTTAAGTGCCATTGGGTTATCATCGATTGCTATTACCGGCGGCGCGTTGGAGGCGCGTTGGAGGCGCTTTGGAGGGGGGCGGGCGGGGCTTTAAGCCCTTCTGCTACGCTTTCTTTCTTCGGGCGGTTCCCTCCGAAAATGGCCGTCCGATGGTGATTCCATTCTTTTCCTTAAAGCCCCCGGCGACGGTTTACGTTCTCGCTTCAGCCGTTCTTAACCTTTTAACGGTAAATGGTCCCGTTTCCTGCGCCCTTCCGAGTAGCGACTCTAAATTTCCGATTCAATGGGAACGTGTCGTTGTTAAGATAGCCCTATACCGCGATTTTCTCATTTCGAAATCGGCCCAGCAACCATCAATTTGGATTTGGAAAATTCATTATATTTTTATGAAATGGCTTCTGAAAGTTATAAATTTGTAACCAGTTTGAACTTTTTGAAAATGCACTTTGACCAAGTTGAAAGGAACGCTTGATTTGTACTTAGGTGTGTTTTTGTACAGCAGCTATATACTGCAAGCTACACTCTAAGAAATAGGGGTGTTTAAAAGGTGTTAAGAAAGTGTTACACCTCGTTCACACCGTTTTAACACTTCCAAAACGGAGCAACTTTTTAAAGGTGTAAAAAGAGTGTGACAACACTATACAAATGTTTAAATAAGATAAACATTCCAAGAAATTGGGATTCATTTCACACCGTTCAAACACCATTTCCACTCAATTTGATAAGGTTGAAATCACACCTTTAAAAGTGTTAATACGCCCTTTTGTTAGAGTGAAATCACACCTTTAAAAGTGTTAATACGCCCTTTTGTTAGAGTGAAATCACACCTTTAAAAGTGTTAATACGCCCTTTTGTTAGAGTTAAATCATACCTTTAAAAGTGTTAATACGCCCTTTTGTTAGAGTGAAATCACACCTTTAAAAGTGTTAATACGCCCTTTTGTTAGAGTTAAATCATACCTTTAAAAGTGTTAATAATCCCTTTATTAAGAGTGAAATCACACCTTTAAAAGTTTTAATACGCCATTTTTAATAGTTAAATAACAATATTAAATCTACAACGCCTGGGCCAATGAAATGATCCATAACCCCGAATTTCACCATCGCGCAAAGCATATCAACATCCGTGAATTCTATACAACAGACCTGGTCCGAGACGATCAGCCATTACGCCTTAAGTAATATTTTCATCGAGGTTGATCACTTAAGAAAAATGAGATGAAGGCATTTTTTGTTCTTAAGCTATCAATAATCAGTAGTTTTTTATGCATATTTTATCTCTCTGTCCTTCTGTTTTTTAGCAGATAAGTATACTTTTTGTCACGCTTGGTTTTCGGTATAAAACACCCGGGCATTATTGCTCTTTGTCGCAGTTAAAATTACGTCTTAGGCAAAGCATGGTCGTTGTGGCGTTGCTATAGTTATAGTTAACGTTTTTGGAAATTGTCTGCATAATTTTACCGCTTCGCCCGGTTTGTCGTGCTGTAAACTGCAACACTTTTTTCTATGGTTTTTTAACTAATTAAAGGTTTTTAGAACACTACAAAAATGACATAGTAACACCATTAAAATTGTTATTGAGCTCTTGTAGGTGGAATGTACCTTTCAAAAAGGCATTTTAACACCTTTATAGGTGTTATTTATCTCTTACCAAGTGATTTTACACCTTTAAAAGTCTGATTTTACACCTTTAAAAGTCTTATTTACAACTCTAAAGGTTACTTTTAACTCCTTCACGGGTGTGATTTTACTCTTGAAATGGGTGTATTCATACCTTTAAAGGTGTGATTTAAAGCTTACACGTTGCAAAATGACTATTTAAAGGTGTGTTATTACACGGTTATTGGAAATATTTTGTGTCACAAACAAAGAATGATAAAACAGTGTTTAAATAGTGTGGAAAAGGAGTTTTAAATCTCATTTTTTACACCGTATTTTTAAGACAAAAATCTTGAAGGTGTTAATACGGGGTTTGATTTGTGTAATAAAACGCCCTTAGCAGTGTCAAATTTCGGCTCATGAAAAAGTGTACAAATAGTGTTAAAACGGTTTGAATCAAGTTCAATCAACAGCCCAATTTCTTAGAGTGTAGGAGCAACAAACACAGCACCCCACAAAAGGAGAACGCAACCCATCAAATGTCGTGTATTTTCTTATGTACATTTTTCATTGGTTAGACGCTTTAGCGCGTGCTTCCGTCGGAAGGGGAAAATTCGGAAATTGCCTTCCCCCACCCGTAAAATGCTCAGCGTAAAGGCTCGTGACGCTCGTCCAATGAAATTTGTACACAACCCTGCTTTAGCCTGTTTAAAGGCTAGCTGCGTTCTCCTTGTGTTTGTTGCTCCTAGCTGCATGGTTCTTAAAGAATTTACCCTCATAGATACGGCAGGTGTGCCCAAATGGTCATCTCGAAATTCAAAATAACTATCTCGAAAATTTACTAAAATCTTAAAATTAAAATAATTACTATAAACATCTGGAACTTCAAAATGATGATCTTTCAAGTTGGCAATTTGGTCAACCTTGAGATACAGAATGCTCGCGCAGTTCCTTGTACAGTACGTACTTTCAACATACCGCTAATGGTAGTCATTGGCATATATCAATTTTATTAGTAAAGTGTGACTAGATTCCTCCCCTACCGTTTACTTTAAGAGGTCAAGAGGTTACGGAAATTTCGAAGAAACGGGCGATATAAGCAAAGAGCATTTTTGTTCCTTCCGTGGTGGCGAGCCCGAGTAAATACCTTTCTTTGGCGGTGCTGGGGCGCCGTAATCGAGGGCTTCCCGATGTTCGAGCCCAACTAGTATCGTCATGCATCACGTCTCGGTCAATTGTTTCTGACACGGTTTGCGTAAAAAATAAAGCGCCTATTTACTCTCGCTCGGGTAACGGACGAAGCTCGCGCCCGGATGGATAAACGACTAGTGATACACCAATCACTCATTCTCGCCATACGCTCGCCTCCCACGCGCCCCTCCGCCCCGGAAGACAGTAGAATTAATTTATATTCCATCCCAAATACGGAGTCTCTTCGCGACAGTATTATACAGTTACATCGTGTATATTGAAAGGCGCGGCACCCCTGAGGAAAGCGCTATTAGACGCTGTAGCGGAGAAAAATAGTTGTTGCGCCGCTTTGGCAAGTTCCTTAGGACGACTATACATCAAATGTGACAGCGAATACACTTTGGCCCGTTTATGAGCTCGCGGCCGTGTTCGAAGTTCACCACCGACCAAAGCGAAAGATAGCGTCGACTTTTTTCCCTATTTGTCCTCAACCGAGTGAAGGAATGCGGTTTTCGCGTGCGAAAACTAAGTCGCCTTAAGTATGTCAACTGACAACGGACAAGTACTAAGAAGAGACCTTAGGGTCCCGTAATGAAACGACCCCGACTCCGCGTTGTCACACTCTTATTTGGTCTCCCTCCGCGTATACAGGGAGAGAAAAATGTCATCTTTGCTTTTGTATATTTATCTCGAAATGTTCCTCGACTAACCTACCATCCGGTAAACAAATTTGATACCATCATGAATAAAAATTCCCTTCTCCGCGCGATGCTTAGATAAGAGTTGAAGGTGGATGGGCCGGATCAGGCTAAAAAAAATAATAAAAATATATAAAAACAGTAGGGTTTGCGCTGAGGAAAGGAAAAATGTATGTAAATGCGATTTTTTTTGGGGATGGGCCTTAGCTTTTTTCTCTTTTCCATTTTGAATTATTACGGCGTCGTCTAAAATACGAAGTATTATTTATCACCCTGGCTTTAGTAGCCTAGCCGCTAACGCAGCGTGCCACGAGGAAAGAAAAACGTTTTTCATTTTAAAGGATAGCGTAGAGCCCCGGATATTTCCCTATTGAACTTTTTCGTGCCCCGCAACGGTATTCCGTCCTTAAGGAATATTTTCGTATTTTTAATTTTTCCTACGGTTTTAAGAGAAGCGAAATTTATTGCCACTGTGGTTATTGCTTGATGGCTGGATGGTGCGATATTCGTTAAATTTACGAAACCAATTTGATAAGAATTTGATGAAAAAATAACGAAATTTATCGCAATCTCTCGAACTTAATGGTTTCTAACAAAACCGGAAAATAAGAAAAACTTACGTCAAAGTGTTTGTAAGATTTGTTTTTGTGACCGTTTTAAGATGGTTACCCCTCACTATGAATTGAAAGAGTGGGTTTTGTACGCATGGTTTCTTATCGATAATTAGCTGCACTTCTGTCATATTAAATCGTTTAATAACATCGCGGTTTAGCCAGGGCGAAATGTAGACATATCGGTCCTATGAGCATTGAAGCATTGAGGCTATTCTACAACTGACAGGCCCCTCAAATATGCTATTTCATATCATATTGGGTTATGTCAATGTCGTATACAGAAAGGGAGGGTCAGACTAAAATTTCCAAAGGGGTGGGAGGGCGGATTTAGTACAGTGAAAGTTACGCTCAAGTGGGGCTAGCTCGAAAACCCCTCTCGCTTTACGCCATTGAGGTATGTTATTGCTACCAATTTGAAATTATATTGAATTAGTTTCGCTGTAAGTAGTTTTCTTGCTTATTTAACATTACATTCATATAGTTTTTTTACGTAGTTTTCTTGCTTACTTGACATTAAATTCAAGTAGTTTTGCCTTAAGTAGTTTTCTTACCTACTTGACATTACATTCAAATAGTTTTGCTTTAAGTAGTTTTCTTGCTTACTTAATATAATATTCCAGTAGTTTTCTTTATGTAGTTTTCTTGCTTACTTGACATTACATTTAAGTAGTTTTACTCTCAGTAGTTTTCTTGCTTACTCGAGATTAAATTCAGGTAGTTTTGCTTAAAGAAGTTTTCTTACCTACTTGACATTACATTCAAGTAGTTTTGCTTTAAGTAGTTTTCTTGCTTACTTAACATAAAACTCAAGTAGTTTTGCTTTAAGTAGTTTTCTTCCCTACTTGACATTACATTTAAGAAATTTTGCTTTAAGTAGTTTTCTTACTTACTTGACATTACATTTAAGAAATTTTGCTTTAAATAGTTTTCTTATAAGTCCATATTAGACCCACCAAATGGTTACAATTTGGCAGCTCCCCTCTACGGTGTTTAACATTTTTGGCGCTACTTAGTGGTTTGTCACGAAGGTAATGTCTAAAATTGTCGGGTATTCCGTATAACGGGTTGGAAAATCCTTTTAAAATTAGAAAACGTTGTTGTTACTTATCCTTTATTTTTATTTTAAAATTTTTGTGCAAAATGTATTTAATTATCCAAACACGTGACATTCAAACGTTCACCTTCAGAAAGTTGTATATTTCCAGCAACCTTCATTTATAAGAGGTAGTAAGAAAGAGAAATAAATTGTAATCAATAAATTGGAAGGCGACTTATCTTTCGACGTTTTTCTTGACACGGCTATTATTTTTGGTTGGTTTTTTACGCCACTATTTCGAGGAGTATTTTTATTTTTTGAGGCACACAAGGAGGCAGAAGTGAGAATGACTGTAATGGAATCGGAGGGGAGGGTAGCCAGTGAAGTCACTCCGTTTGTACTACAAATCATTTAGGAACGACTGGCCAACTACAAAGGAACTTTTCATCTCTTTCACTCCTAAATCGAATGGTATCGGAGGCGGATACCCCAGATTCGAAATACTTCTCTCATTCTCGTGATTTGGCGCTAGGAAACAAGTCGGTCGTGGTCTAATTTGAAGAATACCTAAAGACCATAAGTCCATAATTATTGTTCATAAGTGAGCGGTTAGTCAAAATAACTTAAAATATTTATTGATAAAATACGCTAAAAAGTAGATTAGTCCATAATTAAAAGGGATAATATATCTAAATCCTAAACAAATTTGAAGAAATTAAAAAAACTTACTAATAACTCGTACCGATAGGTCTTCGAGCGAATCTCGGATCAAATAGATCTTCGAGAAATAAACTACATAAAAACTAAAAAAAAAACATAGGTGGTCTCTTCTAACTTAAAATATTTATTATTTATTATTATTATTTTTAAAATTATTTATTATTATTATTTTTAAAATTATTTGTTATTATTATTTTTAAATTTATTTATAATATTTATAATGAATTTATTATTATTATTTTTAATTTATTGATAATTAATTTATTATTATTATTTTTAAATTTATTTATAATATTTATAATGAATTTATTATTATTATTTTTAATTTATTGATAATTAATTTATTATTATTATTTTTAATTTATTGATAATTAATTTATTATTATTATTTTTAATTAATTTATAATTTATTTATTATTAATATTATTTATTTTTAATTTATTTATAATTATTATTTTTAAATTATTTATAATTATAATTTATAATTTATTTATAATTAATTTATTATTATTATTATTTTTAATTTATTTATAATTAATTTATTATTATTATTATTATTTTTAATTTATTTATAATTAATTTATTATTATTATTATTATTTTTAATTAATTTATATCCTAACATGACTGATTTTCTCGAATTTATTAACTTACGACTAATGTCCTTGGTCAACCAATGGCCTACGAAAAATGCTGAGCACCAAGGCAGCTCGAAATACCTAGACTCGTCCCCTTATTTTGGAGATTTCGGGGGGTTCTTAGTCCTACTTCTCCCGGGGTCAGGGTTTATTTCGCCCTATCTCCGCATCGCCCTGGCTGTCGATTAAAGCAATTAACGATTTAAGCTCGCATTTAAATGACCCAACAACGCCTGAATATTTTTCCGGATGAGGACTCTGAACGGGAATTGATGGGAAGGTCATCAACAACTGCCGAAACAATTTCATACGGTTCCCTAAATAGTAAACGCGGGTGTAAGTTGAAAAAGTAGCGGCGTTTCTCTTTATTCCGGGCGGGGTCCCACGCGAGGCTGCGCTGGCCACCGTTTCTCCGGGCATTAATCTTCGAATCCGCTGGTCCATCCCATACCTTCACGCGATTCCTACGTATACGAACTATACGGCGCTCGTCCGAGGAACTTTATACCCGAATTTTTTCTCATTCCTGGTCCCATATATACCCGATGGGCGATCGAGCTTCGGAGCTCCGGGCCGGGTCCCCCATACGGTACCGGTATTACGGCGGGAAAGGGAAGCCTTTGGCGCCCCCGGAGAAGTTCTTCTCAGTACGGTCGGGCTCCTCCGAAAACGGTGGTACGCGTCGCTGAATGTCCTCTACTCTCAGTCTCTCGCTATACGTCTCTTCATTCCCTAATCTCGATAGTTCGGGTTAGGCCGGATACTCGCAAACTGCACCCGCTTTCCTCGCCCTTAACGGTAGCGTCAGATAAGCGTCGGACTGTAAATCTAGCGTACTACCCCTTTGAAGATTTTCCTTCTCTCGCGGATTTCGGGACTCGAGGGGGAACCTCTTTGATCAAGACGAATGTTTTTTGAAAACCATTCGTCACTGGCCCCACTCCGCAACGGGGCCAATCTCTCCGAAAGGTTTCTTCCTATCCTCCATGTAGATATATTTTATGTATAAGGGTCCCAGACACAATCTAGATTTATACTAGACCACGAGCACTCGCCATTCTCCGCTATGTCGACCGTGTTAGTGTATTTTATGTACGGAGGAAGCGGAGAGCGATGGGCCAAGTGGGTGCTGTCTTATTTATATAATTTGCCGCTGCGTACGCGCCGAACTTGCTCGGATTTCGTCGTCCGTTATTGATTGCGTCGATGGCCTTTGTAGCGCTTACTGGCTCGCGGTTAGCGTCGTTTGTTCGTCGGCCTCATTGGGAAGAAGGAGACAGTTGCTTAGCGCGTTTGACGCGATCAAATACGTTATCATTTCTTCATTGAAACCGTTTTATCGATCAAATTCCTTCCGTAATAAAATTCCGTACGATAAATCGAAAGATTGGTATTGACGTTGACGTACTTTCGCTTATCTCAGTGACTTTAAAACATCAACAACAAACGCCTACGCCTAACCGTTACAGCGAAACCAATTGATACTCTTTTGATCGTATTTTGGAAACAAAATATTTACTCTTTTGACTTTAAAGTAATCTCATCAACGGGCATATTTTTCTAACTAGATAGTAAATTTTTTAGTTTAAAAATTCTCATTGACGGCCATCAAGAATATATTTAAGCTAACAGAGAATACGTAGCAGAGATAATAGCCTAAATTTTAATGATTCCTGGTAGAGACAGCATGCAATCCTAGCGGTGGGTTTTCACGCAGAAGGGTGTGGTCTTTTTTCCGGATATCACCCATTCCCCGTTCACTCGAATACATTCTTTTAGTCATGTGTTGTCAACCTTATTTAGCTCTTTTGACAAATAACAAAATCATAGACGTACATAGATATTTTTCAGTTAAAAATCTTAAAATAAAAGAATGTTTGAAACCCAGTTATTTCTGAAAACCCGGAAAAAAGATACAGTTCATTTTCGGAACTTTTTCGCGGGGCTTCCTTATGGGAGCTCTCTTTAGAGACCCCGGGGCTAAAAACCCTTAAAAGCGAGCGGGAATAGGGTTAGACTCGTAACGCGGACGAATATTTTTTTCGCAGTTTTCTAGTTTTTTTCGAGCACGCCTAACTGAGATATTTCCATGTTTTTTAAAGGAATGTTTAAGGAGGATAAAGAAGGGAAAAATCTGGTTATTTTCACTTTCAAATTCGGGAAAAAACACCCTTTCCTTTTCATCCTTGTCGCGTTCATTTTTTGCGTGATGAAAAACGTGGTGGCGTTGAAAAGGAAAGTCTTCAAAAGGCACGACCTCTTAACGAGCTCTCACGTCGCTTCTGTTCGCGATTCGGAGGCTGATCGTGACAAGATACGCGAAAGAACTCCGTACCGGGGTAATTTCAAACAAGACGAGAAGGGTAACTACGCTGTTGCGCATCTGTAGGTCTTTTACCATATTTTAGAATTTGATAACAATTTATACTAAAATTTTGAATATGATGATCATTTTTTACTTAAGTTTATAATTTGATGATCATTTTTTACTAAAGTTTATAATTTTATTGCCATTTTTACTATATTTAAGAATTTTATTACCATTTTTACTAAAATTTAGAATATGATGATCACTTTTACTAAAGTTTAGAATTTGATTACCATGTTTACTAAAATTTAGAATATGATGATCACTTTTACTAAAGTTTAGAATTTGATTACCATTTTTACTAAAATTTAGAATATGATGATCACTTTTACTAAAGTTTAGAATTTGATTACCATGTTTACTAAAATTTAGAATATGATGATCACTTTTACTAAAGTTTAGAATTTGATTACCATGTTTACTAAAATTTAGAATATGATGATCACTTTTACTAAAGTTTAGAATTTGATTACCATTTTTACTAAAATTTAGAATATGATGATCACTTTTACTAAGTTTAGAATTTGATTACCATGTTTACTAAAATTTAGAATATGATGATCACTTTTACTAAAGTTTAAAATTTGATTACCATTTTTACTAAAATTTAGTATAAGATGATCATTTTTACTAAAGTTTAGAATTTGATGATCATTTTTACTAAAATTTAGAATTTGATGATCATTTTTACTAAATTTTAGAATGTGATTACCATTTTTACTAAAATTTAGAATCTGGTGATCATTTTTACTAAAGTTTAGAATATTGTGATCATTTTTACTAAAGTTTAGAATTTTATGATCATTTTTACTAAAGTTTAGAGTATTGTGATCATTTTTACTGAAGTTTAGAATCTGATGACCATTTGTACTAAAGTTTAGAATATTGTGATAATTTTTACTGAAGTTTAGAATATTGTGATAATTTTTACTGAAGTTTAGAACATGATGATCATTTTTACGAATGTTTAGAATATGAAGATCATTTTTACGAATGTTTAGAATCTGAAGATAATTTTTACGAAAGTTTAGAATCGGAAGATAATTTTAAAAATAATTTAGAATCTGATGATCATTTTTACAAATTTTTTTTATCTGATGATCATTTTTACAAATTTAAGACTCTGAAGATAATTTTTACTTATTTTAGACTCTGAAGATAATTTTTACAAAATTTTAGAATTTGATGATAATTTTTACAAAGTTTAGAATCTGATGATGATTTTTACGAAATTTAGTTTCTGAAGGTAAATTTTACAAAATTTTAGAATATGATCATAATTTTTACAAAATTTTAGAATGTTAGAATATGATCATAATTTTTACAAAATTTTAGAATATGATCATAATTTTTACAAAAGTTTAGAATCTGATGATCATTTTTACATAAATTTAGAATCTGACGATGAATTTTACGCAAGTTGAAAATCAAAATTTAATTTTTGAATTTTTGAATTTGATAATTTTCAATACAATGAAACAATCTAAAAAGCACCTTAGAAGGATGTAAGAACTGATACAATTGGCTACGTAGCACCCCGCGTTTTAATTAACTTAATTACATTATAGATAAATTGAGCTACAAACCAAAATTTGAAATCATACTAATGTCAAATTTGTTGTAAAAAATTACGAAAACTGCAGCGCCAACTTGACGTTAAAATCCGTAAATTTCTAAATTCCACTACACACGTATAAAAGCACTGCCTATCTAAAAATAAGCTGTAATATTGGGAAATCGAGACGTAGAATCATTGTAACCTCAGAATAAAAACGAAGCTCCGCGCATACTTTTTACAAAAGTATCATTCCAGTCCCGGGTTACGGCGATTTCGAGTATACCTTAACACTCAAACGTAAAATTTTGCCGTAAAGTTCGTAAAAAACTCTTTCTCGGATAAAAAAAACCTATTCTAAAGTAAGATAAATGTTTTAAACCCGCGAACTGGACCGAGTTCGGCTTAAGGGAAGCTACACTGTAAAAACCCGGGCTTTATAATAAAATGGAAAAAGAGAGGCGCCCCGATGCGGTGAGCCATAATACTTGTAAGGGCCATTTTGCTCTCGCTGAAATAAGGGCTTTGCTCTCCTAAAACCCAAAAAACTAGATATATTTTTACCTAGGTCTACCACTTTTATTTTAAGATTTTTCTTATATCTACTGCTATATATATTTTCACGCGAAAGTTAGTAGCTATACTTTTCTTTTCAATTCAAAACGAAATAGTTTTTAAGATAGCTTTATTTCTCCGTATTGAACCGAATTATATAGAGACAAAAATTAGGTCGTTTGGCAACACCGCGCGACTTCCTTCGACTGGTAGCGCTGTCGCTAGCGATAAACTTTTCTATTCCATCTAATATTTCAGCGAAGGCTTTAAAAGTCTGACTTTTAAAAGCTATAAAAGGTGTTTCGCCAAGTAGTAAAAGAAGTTACAGGCAAAATCACTGCTATTAGTATTCGGAAAGCGAAGGTTGTTAAATACAAGCTTTTCCTTTATTCCAAGGTATATTTAAGCGATAGTAATGCAATTGAAAATATTTTATTACAGATATGTTATATTATATTATATTATATTATATTATATTATATTATATTATATTATATTATATTATATTATATTATATTATATTATATTATATTATATTATATTATATTATATTATATTATATTATATTATATTATATTATATTATATTATATTATATTATATTATATTATATTATATTATATTATATTAAATTTAATCTTATCATCATTCAAATTTATCGAAATTATACAAACGTTTTATTAAATGTTAAATAGTTAATTGAAATATTTGAAGTATTTTATAGTAAATTATTGCAATTTACAAGCTTACAACTAGGAGCAACAAACGCAAGGATAACGCAGCTAGCCTTTAAACACTCTAACGTAATGTTGTGTACAAATTTCATTGGACGAGCCTTTAAGATGAACGTTTAACGGAAAGGGGGTAGATAATTTCCGAATTTTCCCCTTCCGACGGCAGCAGGCGCTAAAGCGTCTAACTAATGAAAATTGTACGTTGAGAAAATGCACGACATTTGATGGGTAGTGGTCTCCTTGTGTGGGGTGCTGTGTTTGTTGCTCCTAGCTTTAAGGATGTTTTGAAGATTCCATCATGAGCGTTCTACAGTTGTATCACAATTCAAAGAAACGTATCGAACTTAGCCTCAAAGCTAAGCCCTTGTTGCTTCTAGCTTACTATAATCGGTTAACATTCGGAAAGGATTTTTACATTTACCTGTCCCACAATTAATTAAGCCTAACTAAATTTAATAAATTTTATTTTACGTTGAAGTAAAAAAATATAAAAATGGTCGCGAGAAGATAAAATATCACCTTCCATTTTAATTCAACGCGTTATATTTGAAAGTTGCAGTTGGAGCATGTACGCGATAAACGTTTTATGGCGAGAAATACAGGCAGAGAGAGAGCGACATTTGGCTCTCGTTTTAAGCCTTTGTTAAAGGAAGAGAAAGCGAGTGGTGTCACCGGCCTACCACAATGACTCCACCGGCGTTTTTAATTGCGAGAGCAGTAAAGGCAAATGCCGCGTGAAATTAAGTGTCGTAATTTAAATGAACCCACCCCCTTTAACGGAATCGCGATTATATCATTGGACGAAGAAAATTCCTTTTCCTTTCGCGGGAAATGCGAGCAGCGTTCTGTGTTGCGTGGCAAATTCTCCCTCCGGGAATTTCTTTTGATTTGAAATATTAGCGTGTGAGAAATGGCCTTAATCTACTTTCTGGCGGGTTAATATTTGTCGTACGCTACAAATTTTCCTCGTTTGGTTTTAATCCTGTCTCCGCTCGTCCATTTTTACTCGAACCGGAGGTAAAGGTTTAAACGGGAAAAGCACTTCTCTAATCCCCTTTCTGGCCGCGGATCCCCGACTCTTGACTTTTAATGAATCTAATTAGGGAACGCTCCCAAATATATTCTAAACAGTTTCTACCATCCTTCCACTTTAGATTGTTTCGTAGGCTTTAAATTAAAGCTACGGAATTTTGGAAATTTACAAATTCCCTAATTTTATATTTTATATTTTACGTATATAGGACGTTTGAATTTTTACTAAAGTCGTAAATGGCGAGTTTAATGCTAAACTTCTGTCATTAGCTATACTTTTCCTCTTTTGGCACGTAAGGCGGCGCTTAACTCTACGTCATAGCATCTAGCGTATCGCGAATCGCGACTGAAGGTTATACAGTGTTACTGAAAAGTATCTACGTCCATTCCCAAAGATCGTAAACTCTGACTCTTAGCTTCGAGGGAAAAAAGGTCCTCTTTTATTCTTCCAATAAGACTTGCAAAATAAGCTAGCGCGACCGAACGAGATTCTTACACGTATTCGACGTAATAAGCCTGTTTCGCGTCTTAAAAAAAACAGACCAAATCGAATCCCAAACGTATATTCCTAAAAGTTTACCGATCTAAATTCTGGGATGGCTTAGAATATAAAAACCGGGAACAAAACTCGCGGTTTACAGCGGAACTCAGGGACTCTGGTGTTTAAGTCGAAAAAGATGTTTCCAGATTTGACTTTCATAAATCAGTATAGCGAAATTCGTCGCCTCTCCCTGAGGCGAATTTCTATAGCGCGTTCCGTATAACAATCTCGGTATAAATTTCATCCCCACTCGCCGGCACGTTCCTGTATAGTTTTTAGATCTAACCACCGACGAGAGCCTAAGTGAATAGTTATACGGATGATAGGAAGAGAGTAAAGTTGGCGCGACGGAAGGCGTAATATGGGAACAACGAAGGTTTGTTTACTATTTTAGTCGTCTTCATCGAAAAATCGGCTGATTGAAATTCCGGACGTGAGATGAAGAGAGTTTAGCTGGCGTTTAGTCACGGACTGTAAGAGTTTCCACATGCAAATACGCGGCAGATGTCTTTTCTCTTTCGTTCTCCTTTTCTTGTTATCTGTTTTCGTAATATGTGATCGGAATAAATAACGACTGTTTCTTGTACGGGAACTCCTTCTCGACCTCATGACGCGGCCAAATAATGAGAAGTGAACCATAGGTTTTAATCACCGATTTTGATGCAACTATGGGGGTATGTTATGTTATAATGAAAATTCACCAAGGGGAAAATTTACGACAGGCCTCCGTTTTGCCATGGCAACCAAAAACGTTTTTGACCTTTCAAAACGAAAAAATCCCCGTTTAAAAAAGCATGGAATTTTCTCGGTTTCAAAAATTCGGAAAAAATAGGTTTACTCAAATTCATTATTTGGGTAATTTGGCTCATGTTTGGGTAAATTTGATCAAGTTTGGTTACATTTTAACTAAATTTTGGAAAATTTTCACCGGTAAGTACCCTTTGAAAGCGAGAAGGACCAAAAACATTTTTGGTTGCCATGGTCAAACGGAGGCCCAGCGTAACTTTTCCCTTGGTGAATTTTCATTTTAACATAAGGTCTGCATACCCCCTAATTTGATCAAAATCTTGAAGCTTTAAAGGGGAACGGTCAAGCTTTAACCAGTTAGATAGCCCTATAGCCCATTAAAAACTAAAATTTATGGAGAATACCGCATCAAAAAATATTGAGTGGTTAATTTTTAATAAAATAAAGAAATTTCGGGAAATTGAAAAGCGCGCGTCCACCGCGAGACCTGGTGAGAAACCGGTGAGACAGAAAGACAACGTAAAAGCACGTGCTGCTGAAGACGCGAAAAATTTGTTTTGCACGCGTGGCGCGTTCCAGTAAAAAGACCTAAGCCTAAATTACGCGATTTTAAAAGTTAGGATAGTTCGCAAATCGCTCATATGGGGTTAGGGGCGCTGGCGGCAGCCCCTAAGATGGCGGCGAAAATTCAAACCCAAACACCTGGCGTTATTTTTCGTTTCAACTTTTTGGGCCAAAAGCAATTTTTTCAAGACAAAAAAGGTACGTGTTAGTATATTGAACGTCTTATTAATCTTTTGATACGGAAATAAGGCCATATTTGGAAAAGCTTGGCCGTTCCCCTTCAAGAGCGTCCGTACTCTTATTTTTCCTATTTTCTTCGGCTGTTAACTTCGCGGGTGTTTGCGCACGAAGTATGTTTATTTCTACGCCAGAACAGACGCTGATCCCGGAGCTTATCAACGGCGCGTATAGATAATCTCCACGCGATTGGCTCTTTTTTGGTCGATGATATTTAGAAAATCCTCTAATTAAAAATCTCACTTTTTTCGCGCTCGTTTAGCCTTTGGGAATTTAGGTACTCGTATTTTCTAAAGTATCGCCAGGATAGCATTTTTATCTGAGCTAGATTAGATTTTAGAATGAAGCAATTTTAAGGGAATTAGAGTGTCTTTCGTCTCCCTATTTCTCGTAATTTGATTTAGACAGGGTTATCAACCCTTTTTCCCCCCGACTGTTGGAAAGAAAACTAAGCCTTGCCATTTATTTAGATGTTTGGTCCTTGGTGACCTTTCGAAATTAAATTGTCCTCGAAGAAGCTTCGTTTCAAGTTGAGAGACAGTAACAGTATTTTTTTTGGTACAGTGGTTTCGTAACTAAACTACCCGGATTAGACACTTGCCTTTGCGGTGGGGGGGTTCTTTCCCTTCCGGAGAAATGTTTAATTATCCAAAGCCTAATGATTTCCCCCGATATTTAGCATTCGCCGTTTTTCGAAGTAATTGAATCCAAATCGACGCTCTTTTTAGAAATTCTCGCGTAGAAATAAAGTGACGTTTTTGAGATTGTTTTAACGAAAATACCGATTACAAACCGTCTGCTTCAGAGATAGTGCTCGGAATTGTTTATTCATTACCCACAAATTTTTCGAATTATTTAAAAAACGTTGGTAAAAAGAATATCATTTTAACTTAATTAATTATGTTTTTTACGCAACCAAGCATTTATTGGAATAAAAGTGGTATTTATTTAAATAATTGCTTGTTTTATTTAAATAATAGGCTTATTCACTTTCGATTATTTAAACATTTTACAATATTTATTCAACAATTGGTTATTTAAATAAATATTATTTAAATATCGCCGAGCTTATTTTATTCATGGATAAAAATTAATCGAATGCCGACCACTATTCAGAGAAGATGGCTTAGAGTCGAAACAAACGCAACGTGGATTTCTCAATAACCTTATTTTATACTGAAAACGTAGCGCTACGGAGGAAACCAGTTATCTGATCAGATAAAATTTGTTAATCTTATCTGATTATATTAACTGATTTTTTTTAATTTAAAAATCCATTAATGAAACAGATTTCTGCGATTGATTTTAAAACAATGTTTTCTTATTAATTAATAAATTAAAACATTTACAGAAATTTATCTAAGTCGCTACCCAAATACTAAAGAAATTTCTCTTTGGATCTGATATTTGGATCAGAAAAGAAAACAAAAAATTCGGTTATAGAAAACAAATTCTATTGTCCTCCCCCGCCCCCCTGGGGTGGCGGAGTGGTTAGCACTTTCGCCTCGCAGCAAGAGGAGCCGTGTTCGATCCCAGCTTGTAGCACTGGGTGCAAAACTCGGTAAAACTCCTTCCGCGTTGAGTTTGCAAGTTTTCTCCCCACTGGTTAAAGGGGCGTGAAGGACTTTCCACCACCCTCCTACGCATTGTAACCTAGTCCCCTGTTTAAGGCATTAAAAGTCGCTAGATGACTTGGGCCTAAGGTGGTGCCAAGGGTATTAGCCTAGCTGATTATTATTATTATTATTATTACTCTGAACCAGCTAACTGTTATCTTCAGATGGTGAAGGAGTTCTATGAATCTGATTTTGCACAGTTGAAAATATCTAGGTGTTATCAGAGCTAATAATAAACGTATTTTTCCATTTACAGAGGAATAACTAACACGGTAATAAAATAAAATTTAAATCATCGCGTAAATAAGATTGATAGTGGCGCTACAATCAAGGCGAGAATACTGCTGTCAGATGGTTAAGTTTGAATAACGGCAGCATATAGAAATGTCAATCGTGTAAAAGAGGCCTTTAGGAAAAACGAAAACAATTTCTCAAAACTCTCTCTTCCAACTTTTTATAAGGTTTTTGATACAAGAAAAGCGTAAATCACTTACATCGAGACCTCCTTTTCTTATTTCGCGTTCTTCCGATGAAAAATGAAATGAAGGAATCTTCAGAAATGCAACGTATTGGAGTATTTACTTTTTCCGTTCTTTTTGCAGTACTTTCTATATAGCTGGTGTTGTTTTTTCCGCTCCGCTAAGCCTTTGGAATTCCTCTTCCCTTTTGTTTTATCCCCTACCCCCTCCCCCCCCCGGCTGGCTGGCTTTTAACCAATAACAAAATGTTTCGCGTCCGCCTGGTCGTTAAATTACGTCGCTCCTGAAATCGTAAATTTCCGCTCGGACCCTCTCCTCCCCCCCTCTGTCTCTATCTCGTGCTTTTTGATTTATAGTTCTCGCTAGTTGGCTATAGGTGGCGCTTTACGCTTTACAATGCGTCGGTTGCTTTCTCTCTCCCTCTCGTTCTAATTTCGTTTAGCGCCCTGATTCCGCCTGTCCATTTCGCGTTTCGCCCTTTTCCGATTTCGTAACGCGTACGATCGTCGCCACTATTCGATACTTACCTTAACGTACGGAGTGGCGGTTAACGGCTGCGTATCTGTTACGGGAAGCTTTGACCGTCAAAATTAATGAAAGCGCGTCGACCTTAGTTACTCCATTGAAAAATTGTTGTTAGTTGATTATGAGCGGCGTGTTGCGCGCCATCTAACGTCATAGAAAGATACTTCAACGTATCGGTATCGCGCGCTGTAAGTTACGATTTATTATTAACCTTTTAAAGTTTGGATGTGGTAAAAAATAATGGAGTAGAAAAATATTGATCTACTGGCGCCTGTAGAAGTGTTCCGCACGCGGCGCTCCGGTGCTCGGGGTGAAGTCAATTTATAGGGGGTTGACCTACTAACGCCATCTATGAAATCAAATTGAAAAAAAAAGATTGGTTAAATTCGTACGAGTAACGGTATCGTTAGGCTTATAGAATATATAAATTCTATAGAGGATCCATTTGTATTGAATGCGGGGAATAAACCTGTAGCATTGAGTTACGGCGGCATCGTACAGAGGCGTATTATCGAATTCACGCTCATCGTATAAGTAACACGCCGGAGGCTGCGGGACTTCCGCACATCAATGGATGATAGTAATAGATTTTGGAATTGGGCGCGCCCTGATACGGTTGTTTCATTGGATTCTAGAGTACAACAATAGTCGTATTAGTTCCCTATGTTCGGAAGAATAGAGAGACCGATCCATAGATTGATTTTGTAGAATGAAGCGAAAGAATAGCAGCGCACTGTCTATCTCTCTCCTTTCGCTTAGTCGCGTGGATAGACTTTTGGAGGGCTCAAAAACTTTTCTATCTTCGGCTGGGCCGCAAATGTTCCTAATTTCCAAAGCCTTTAGTCTTTTCTCCGGAATGTCCGAGCGAAAGCGAACGAAAAATTCGCCAAATCTTTCTGAAGCCTTACAGATAAAAATTGTATTTCGATTCTATATCTGGCAGCGGAGACCGATTTCGCTTATCCCTTTTTGTTTATTTCCTTACAGAAAGATCGATTCCATATCGGTCTTGGTTTCGAGTAATTTGTAATATTTTTTATTAACCCATATAAGTATATATACAGGGTGTTTCAAAAGGTTATGCAAAGGAGTTGTAGGGGGTGAGTTGAGAAGTATGCCTGTTTTTTCCCATTTTCCTACGATGAGTTAAAAGAGCGCCAGAGAGCTTCAAAGTGTGGCCTACTAGCCCCTGGAAGTAGGCTGCAACAAGCGCAAATCCAAGCAGCAGGGACTTTAAATACTGTTTAAGTTTACTTTTTTACGCTGGTTACCTCCATTGTTTACAAAGTCCTTTTTTACGTATCACACGAACACAAACCTTAATGTTCGAATTTCCCTACTTCCATGGGCTAGTAGGTCACTTTGAAGCTCTCTGGCGCTCTTTTAACTCATCGTAGGAAAATGGGAAAAAAAACAGGCATACCACTCAACTCACCCCCTACTACTCCATAAAATTTTGCATAACCTTTTGAAACGCCCTGTAAATAAAATGTACGGCAAATATCGAAACAGTTTTTATTTTTTTTTATATTAAACGAATATTTATGTAAATCAAAAATGAGTTTTACATAGAAGAATGAATGCATCAGATAATTTTTAAATAGATGCATTAGAATGATTTGATGAAGCGTATAAATAAATTTAAAAATAACTTATAAAGCCATTTTACAACTACATCTAATAACGCCACCTATTAGTTGCATCTGGTAACATTGGAACGTAGTAATGTGTCTGATAATTTAATACATACGTAATAATACCGTCAATAAAAACTCAGGAATCCATACCTCTACTTGGAATGCTTATCATGCCGTATCGCGTATGGTAAGATAACTCTGACGGCTTTGGCCCCGCCTACGAGAGAAAAAAATCCCCTCTGCACGTGCTCCCCTCTCACGTTGTTGTTTGTTAATTTAATATAGTGACGTCAAAAAAACCGTCAGCCACATCGATACGAAAATCTGCCGCGATAAGCATTCCAAGTAGAAGAATGGATTCCTGAAAAACGTTATAATACTTCAAGTAACATACACATTAAATAAAATATACGTTATGATATATCCAGTAACACATACTTCCAATAAAATATAATAAATAATTAACTAGGCTAATACCCAAGGCACCACCTTAGACCTAAGTCATCGAGCCATTACTTCAGGTGGCCGGCTTACAATGCGTAGGAGGGTGGTAGCAAGCCCTGCATGCCACGCGAGCCAACAGCTCCCTACACTTACTATTACCGTTAACCTCAACAAGTTTTTATCGAAAGGGGAAAACGGCGAGTTCGGGGAACTTGCAAACTCAACGCGGAAGGAGTAGCTCCGAGTTGTCACCGAGTGCCACAAGCGTTAGTCGAACGTATTGATCTATCCAACAACACATCCATAAATAATACATGCAGTGTATAAATCCGGTAATAAATGTGGTAATAAATACACCGTTACCTGAAAATAAAAATATTGTATCTCTAATTTTTCTCTATTTTAAACAATTTCGGCAGTAAATTGCATGGTGTAAAAGATACCGAGATTAGATTTCGCAACAGATGTGGAAAGGAGGACACTTGATCAGAATCCAGTTCAAAGGAGTGCTGTAGGCAAAGCAATTAGCTTCTGTATCAAAGTGGAGTTTCAGCAGATTCCAAAATGAGACTTGGGTTTCACTTCAATATCATTATTATTTATTATAATATATTTTATATTTATACTTTAAAGTCGTTTTCGAAGTTACCATATTTTTATCTCAGGTAACGACCAAAAAATTTGCTTTATTAGCGGTATTCAAAACCAGAATATTAAACAACAAAAAATGCAAAATTAATAAATGTCGTGGGTAGTAAAAAATAAAAACAATAGCAGGACATGGCGCGCCTGTTCCTAATACGAAAAACGAGAAATTACGTTAATCCATTACGGTAATTGACAAATTCCAGAGCGACCATATAATGAATCTTTGATTTTGGCGAGGATGTATCGTTACGTTGTTAGCGCGCCCAGCCTAAAGTTAATTAATAACATTGTGTGTTCCTAATGAACAGAATGCGCCGAGCCTCTGTCTCCCTTTGTTTCTCTTTCGATCTTCGAAGAAAGAGCCCCGATATATAGTTCCTATTATCCTCGCCAGGGGGGAAATTATCCGCGTCGAACAAGGCCTACTAGAATAACTCCTATTCGCAACAACGAGAAAATTGAGCTTCCCTTTTCTTAAGTATTCGCCCCTAGCTGGTTTTTTACGAAGAGGTTACTTTTATTATTTTAAAGCGGCAATTTGTTTTAAAATTTTATTCCTTTGTTTCACGACGTACTCGAGGGAGGGCGCCAGTAAATGGGCTCCGTGTTAAATGCAAGCGGCTGAAAAATCTCGGTTAAAATTACCCTTCGCTCGCGTTTTTAAGGCCGTTAAAATAAAATGAGCGCAGGGGCCGTATGCCCTGACAGAAAAACCGTATTAGCATTGAAACTACTTCGCTGTTACTTTTTATAGCTAGCCCTTAAAAATTCAGCCTCTTTAAAAAATACAAGAAATTTTGTTAGTCAAATGCGAAGCTCGGGTTTTTAAAGACCGCGTCCTCGTTACGGATGGAACCTATCAGATGCTCGTCAGATCCGGTTTGTCGCTCGTCTAAGTTAGGTATGATTTCTTTTTTTTTTAATAATAATAATAATCAGCTAGGCTAAAAACCAAGGCACCACCTTAGGCCTAAGCACGGCCAACTTAGATTTCTCGCGCATCTCTCGCGCTACAGCGGCCATCTCATTCGTTGACGTTTCAGTGTATGACGTCAGCGCCCCTAGCGGATTATTATTTTTAGTATAGTTTTTACATTGGGGACAATATAACCACCGAGCGTGGCGCTGAACTCCTACACATTATAGTACAGTTTATAAAGGGAAAATCCTTGCTCGCGGAATTTCGACGAATGTGTTGGCCGTAGTAGCACGAAGAGCGCGTGATCAAAGTTGGCCGTGGTCTAAGTCATCGAGTGACTTTTAAAGCCATTAATTCAGGTGGCCGGGTTACAATACGTAGGAGGGTGGTGGCAAGCCCTTCAAGCCACGCGAGCCAACAGCTCCCTACACTAACCTCTACAAGTTTCAATGGAAGGGTAAACCGAAGAGCTCGGGGGAAAACCCCCTTGAACCAGTGGGGAGATAACTTGCAAAATCAACGCGGAAGGAGTTGTTCCGAGTTTTCACCCAATGCGACAAGCTGGGATCGAACCCGGCTCCTCTTGCTGCGAGGCGAAAGTGCTAAACACTCCGCCAACCCCACTATTTCTTTTTAATTCATGGTTTTTGTATTAGTAGTTATTTACTTCTGATTATATAAGCAAAAATGTGTTAATTTATACTTCGGAACTTGTTGAGTTGGTCTTTAGCGTTGCACCCAATTGAAACCATAAGCTCCTCCCCCCTAAAAAATTAATACAGTCCGGACTCTTATTGGATCCCAGAAATTGATATCCTTCGACGCCATTGAAGTACACACTGGTGACGTGTTTCCTTCCCCCCTTAGGAAGTCACAATATAGTAATTATCCCTAAGTCACCTAGTGCTCGGAATTGTTTATTCATTATCCACAAAATTTCCGATTTATTTAACAAAAGTTGGTAAAAAGAATATAATTTTAACTTATTTAATTATGTTTTTTACGCAACCAAGCCTTTATTTGAATTAAAATGGTACTTATTTAAATAATTGTTTGTTTTGTTTAAATAATAGGCTTATTCACTTTCGATTATTTAAACATTTTACAATTATTATTCAAATATTGGTTATTTAAATAAATATTATTTAAATATCGCTGATATCCATGGATAAAAGTTAATCGAACGCCGACCTCTAAATAGTCACCCTTCGAAATCGTGAACGGGGAACTTGTACCGGTGTAGATTGTACAGAATCGCGCCGGGTCTACTCTTCTAGAAGTTTCCTTTCCACGTTTTCGAAGGGGTGGCTTACCCTCACTATTCAATGCTACTTTCTCGATATAGCCGTAAATAGATGAAATATGTAACAAACTTGTTTTTAAAATACATAATTTGGAACTATTGTAATGAAGATGGTCTACACTCGTTTTGTATATCCGAATCTCTAGATAAATTACCTTAGTATATTACAGACGAGAGCTATAAGGCTTGTTTATGGATAATGTACCTGGGACTTTATTTATTTGTATCAATCCGCGGACGATTTTTTAAAGGTTTCTTTTCTTAACGTGTTCTTAAGCTATAAGGTCTCTTTGGAGATTGAGAAGGATAACCGGGCGAGTCACTCGGGTGTCGTTTAGACTCTGACCATATATATCGGCTATCTAACCCGAAAGAGATCTTGTAAAGTTAGGTGTCGAGAAAATACAAATCGAACGTTGTTGAGCGCTTTTCTTTCGCCAAAACCCGTTACAATATAAAAACTAGTAGTTTTCCCCATCGGAGGTAATCCCCGTAGACGGACGTAGGTGCGAGGTCAACGTCGCTCTTAATCACCTCGAAGCGCCGTCAACACTGACCGACGAGTATCAGTTAGCGCCGTTCGATTCCGCCGTCCCTTAAGCCGTAATGTCGACTCGCGGTTAGTCACCTTGAGCGATGGTGGCGCCCCTGGTGATAGAGGGGGATTCGTTCTTGTTATTAGAATCGATCAGTTTAGCGAGTTCGCCACCGCTTGTTAATACACTGGGGTATAAATATATCAACGAAAAGTTGCTTCCGTCAAGTTGTACAAACATTTTTCGCAAAACAAATATTGGGAAAAGTGAGATTAATACACCCCCCCCCCCCCCCGGCGATATTTCTCCAATCGCCCCACACGTTTTTCCCTAAAGTAAATGACGCCTTTTGTTTGGGTCCCTCTAAATCGAGTACGAAGGCTGAGAGCTATACACGTATGACATTCTTTTTAGCTAAGGCTTAGCTAGATACCAAAATTTTGCGGTAATGTAAGACGCGTCAGATTCGGGAGAGCCAATTTGGTTTTACTGAGATAAGCTTTCCCAATTTTTTTCTCGTTTATTTTGTTGTTTTTAGTTTTTTTTTAATACAGCTTAAAAGAAATATTTCGAAACGTTTCAAAATTAAATTTATTTCCCGTGAATAAATAGGTAAATTTGAGCCCACGTACGTCCAATTAAAATTAAACAAGATATAGGTATACTTCTCCGAAACTAAAGTTCCCTTACGCCGATGAGTTTCGTTGCCACAATCAAAAGAGTGAAAAATAGATAGGAACAAATTTATATTTCTAATTAAAACTGTCTTGAAAAGGCTTTTATTGTTATATTGGGTACTTTTTATCGCTATCTTCGGAGGGTTTGGAGAGCTCGCTTTTGTGACGCAATGTTTTCGAAAGGTCATCCGTTCCATCCATCGACGGTAATGCGCGGCATTAATAGAAAACGAAATTAATTTATAGGCGGACAGCCACATCCTTCCGGTCTGCAAAAGGCGATGACGCTGTTTCTTTTATGAAAAGGCGGGGACGGTCTTTCCCTCTTTTTGGGCTGGACGGGACATTTCCGGGAATGGGGGGCGTTAGACCAGAATACTATTCGCACGCTTCGACCAAGTTTTCTCCGAATATTTCGGTTTGTTAGACGACGATCTCGATTTTGCTTTATCGGATGCCCGGGAGCATTCTATCTCTCTCTGTCCCTCCATCCCCGCATCCTTCTGTCTCGTCGGGCTTCTTTCCACCGCTTTATAGCACTCAGACTTTACCTCTTCGATCCACCTCCGCGATAGTGCCCGATAAGAAAAGGGTCTCTCCACTTTTGGATGGAGAAGGCAGGTTTTGTCGTTGCCACCGGCAACCGAAGCCGCTAAGCTCTTAATGAAGGTGGTGGTCTCCTTCGAAGAGCAGGTTTTGTGGGCGATTGCTTTTTCAAGGGTTGCTGGTCTCCTCCGAGTCTACTCACTCGGACTCCGGCTCGTGGATTTGACCCCTCTACTTCCTTTTTCGGTGGCTTTATACCGGCCCAGTTTGCTTTTCCCCCGCAGTTCCCTCGATTTCAGTTTACAACGTTTGAGTTATTTAAGCTAGTTTCACACTCGACGACCAATATGACGGAATGTAAGCGGTAAACGACCAGTGAAAAATTATTTAAAGTTAGTGATGACCTTCGACCTTACGTTCATTATTTTTCATTGAGTCAAAAATTTATTTATTTCTACTTAATTTATTTATGAAAAATTTCTTTGTTGAGAGCCAAATACTTGGCGTTATTTTGCGTTTCAACTTTTTAGGCCAAAAACTATTTTTTCAAGACAAAATAAGGTACGTGTAATTATATTGAACGTCTTGTTGATCTTTTGATAAGCAAATAAGACAATATTTGGAAAAGCTTGGCCGTTCCCCTTTAAATACACTTATCAAAGTTTAAGCTAACGATGCAAAAATTATATTAAAATGCAAGTCTCATTATTTATAAAGTCAAATTTACGAATAACGATGAGGCAAAACTAATAGCTATCTAGGTTTCAATGGTGAACTAAAGGGGGCGTAGCGATAGTTTTCGGTCGCGAATACATTCTTCCCTTGGTCATGCTCGTAAAACGAGTTCGAACGTCGAGTAGGTTAGCGTCTCTAAGTTCCATTTTCGCTCGAAAGATGGAGTTTTTCGTCTGAAAGTTTTTGTAGGCTCGCCTTTAGAGCGAAAAGGAAGAAACGTTCAAGGTGCTCTCGTATAACCCACGGTAACAAAAGGGACGAGTGTGGTTCCTTTCGCGTTACTCGTCACCTCGAGGCTTTCTCGTCAGCTACTCGCGAATGAAATAGCGAGACAACAAGCCCAATTGAATACTCCGCGAAATATATCAGCAGAGAACTAGATGCGGAGAGGAAATGGAACACAAACCTCCGGGGGGTTAACCGCGCGCGATACCGACTCCAAACAGCCTCTCGAAGGGAGAGAAGATTTTAGGCACGGGTTGACATTGTTTCGCTTCTGCGCCCCGCGGTTCTACGCGTTATCTTTTAATATGAAACGCTTTTTTCGGGGCATTCCCTTTCATCTCGGAGAGAGCGTGAATTTTTAATAAAGCAGCGGCCCTCCGGATGTAAGTACGAACGAGGGAAATTTTACTTTCTCAAAAACCGACCCTCCGTGTGAATAGACTAATTGCCGAAGTAAAACCTTCCTACTGTTACTTTAAACTAGGAGCAACAAACACAACACCCCACACAAGGAGAACGCAACCCGTCAAAAGTCGTTGATTTTCTTGCGTACGTTTTTCATTGGCTAGACGCTTTAGCGCCTGCTGCCGTCGGAAGGGGAAAATTCGGAAATTGTCTTCCCCCCGCCCGTAAAACGTTCATCGTAAAGGCTCGTCCAATGAAATTCGTACACAACCCTTCGTTAGCGTGTTTAAAGGCTAGCTGCGTTCTCCTTGTGTTTGTTGCTCCTAGCTTTAAACAAGGGTATTTTTGACGAGGGTAAATGAGTTTCAATTCTTTCAATTGAGTATAGTCAGTCTCTAATGGAATTTTCTTTCTGTTCTTGGAGTGCATATTACATCATCTTCGAAGTTCTAAAACCTAAATGACTATCGGCGCTATTGTTCCGAATATAATTGAGGAGTGGTTAAAAGTATAGGTTACGTAATTAAAAGCCTAGATTTTCTTTAATTTCGTGAAGAATCGAAAAAGACAATGTTTTCTGCGTTTCGAAATTTGCGAACAACCCCTTGTTATATTCTTCTTAGCGTTGCTTTTGAAGTACCGCTATATTAGCCACTGCCCATCTACCGGGTAATAGGAACTACTTTAAATTGGGTTGAAGTTCTTTGAAGGGTTCAAACACCCTCTCCCACTCCCCCTCTCTCTTAGCCGCATCCAATTCAGCTATGGCTTCTCCGTGCTCGGGTCACTGATATTTTTTAAAGAGAGAGTTTTCCTTTTTTGTCGAGTTATGCCACGTTCTCGAATCGATCTCTGGTTGGCAACAATAGCGCCACATATTTTAGTAGCTCGATTTTTGAGAAGGGTTCTTTTCTTTTCCTTTTCATCTTGAGGAAAGAAAAATTCGCCGTAAAAAAAATGTTTGCCAAATATTATATAGCTATAGGTTTGTCGAACTCTCGAAGTTAGGTTTTACTAAAGGAGCGTCATTACAAAATATTGCTATAGAATATTTTTAACAAAAGAGCTCTCTCCTTAGTTTTGCAAATAGCGTGTCTTTTTTAAAAGAAATCCCCCCATTTTTTTCTTTTCTTACTCTTTATTTATTCACTTTAATTGTCTAATTTACATTCAATATACAGTGCATTGGACTTTGCCAGGGAGAGAAGGTAATGTAGTCCATACAATTTACAGTTTAGCATAGAACAAATTGCGAAAGAATTTTTCTCATCGATTTTTTTGCGCTCCGTAACATGGCGAAGTCTGTTTTATTTCCTTCATCTCGTGCTTTCGTCGCCATTTTGTAAAATGGCCACCAAAATCTAAATAAACGCGTGTAACTTCTGTTCTATTGGCCGTAGAGATGTGGGAATTATTTTAAAATGTTTCTAAAGTACACATGGGAATCACTCACTTAAAAAACAAACAAATAGTACCGGTAATGTATGGTTTAAACGTGTAAGGTTTATCAGAGTAACTTCATAATTAATTAAAAGAGGCACGGTACTTCATTACTAAATTTTGAGTTGGAGATAAACAATAGCCTGAAGAGGAACTGCTAGCCAAAATATTTAAAAAATATTTAATTTAAATTTAAAAACTTTAAATTTTAGTCTCTAAGTATCTTGTCTATTTTAATTAATTATCAAATCGTTCAAAATAGTAAAAAACCTAAATATATTTAATTACTTTCTGGACGTTGTTGCTTAGATAATCAAGTTTGATAGATGATGACATTTTGAAATTTTATATGAAATTACTGTAAATGGTATGGCGACCCTATGGACGAATGACATTTTATTATAAATTACTATCTTTAGGCACTATTTTAACTTTCTTAAGACAGCTCGGTGATTAATTACCAGGAATTAGCTTTAAAAGGGTGCGTAAGCCATTGACTCGTCCTATGCAAGTCGTTATTAACGATTTCAGTTCATAATTCACCCGTGCAGTTATATTTGTAGATTTTGGCCGTCATTTCCCAAGATGGCGGCGAAAGCCCAAGGGAAGAATGAGAGATACTTTTAAAGAGTGCCCCAAACACCTATTTTACAATTTTGAGTCTAATTGTCTGTACTAATAAGGAGGCCTTTAAAAGGTCACAGTGCGCAATAAAAGGTCACAGTGCGCAATAAAAGGTCACAGTGCGCAATAAAAGATCACAGTGTGCAATTAAAGGTCACAGTGTGCAATAACAGGTCACAGTGTGCAATAACAGGTCACAGTGTGCAATAACAGGTCACCGTGTGCAATAAAAGGTCACAGTGTGCAATAACAAGTGACTTTATCGGGGAGTCTGAGTCTGGCTCTCGTAACCCATAAGGGCGGTGGCGCACTGGGAGATGTTAGCTGTGATCAAATGGTCCTCCACCTTAAACTTCAATGAGATATGGGCTGGAAACTGGGCTTCGGTTCAGGCTAACGGAGAGGGTCCACACCTCTCTTGTGCCTCGACGGGATTGGTAGCCAGCGACGTGTCTTCGTATGAGGCGCTCTGATTCTTGCTTCCCGGGATTTGGTAGTTACACCGGGGCTCCGGTGCCAGCTGTTCCGGGATGCTTTGGGTTGCAGTGTGTCCGTCATTTGCCTTTAGGAGCCTTCAATGTAGGTAGGATGTTCGGCTGGAGATCCTAGAGCACCCCCTCCTTATCCCACAGCTGTAAAAAGGTTGGGTCGAGGGGCTCGCGTCAACTTTGAAACTGTCAGCTGCAGGGTTCTCTCGCTGCCACCTTTCCGGGCTGTGGACGCTGGCGTAGGGCACAATGATGACGACCTCCGGTGATAAGTGTATAATCCCAGCAGCATGTACCATAAGGGGATCATTCTCTCTAACAAGGAGACTACCCGAGGTGGTTATCACCGATTTTGTTGAAACTCGGGGGTTAGGTAGACCTTATGGTAGTATGAAAATTGGCAAAGGGAAAAGTTGCAATGGGCTTTAGTTTTCCCATGGCAACCGAAAATGTTTTTGATCTCTCAAAACAAAAAATATCCATTTAAAAAAGCATGGGATTTTCTCAGTTTCACAGGGTACTTACTTACTTAAAAAAATTTAAAATTTTTTATTTTCAAAACATACCCAAAAAGATTAATTTGACCTATTTTGGGTAAAATTGATCTATGATTTAGGCTAAAATTGATAAATTTTGGTTAAATTTTAACAAAATTTGGGTAACCTAGAAAATCCCTTTTTTTAAATGGAGAGGTCCAAAACATTTTGGGTTGCCATATTAAAACTAAATCCCATTGCAACTTTTCCCTTTGCGAATTTTCATACTACCATAAGGTCTACCTAACCCCCGAGTTTCAACAAAATCGGTGATAACCATCTCGGGTAGTCTCCTTGTAAGTATACAAATTCCGGGTCTCGGTCGAGTATCTTAGTCTGGGTTTCGTGACGTCAGAGCTTGTATAGAGAGCAAACTCCAGAGATAAATTTTTTGAAAATATTTCGGCGGAGGCGCCAGCGAGTGGTTAAGACGGCAACTACAGGGGCGTTTATTGAACAAAACTCTACCCTTGGATTTGAAACTGACCTTGATCAAATATGGTATAGGCTTTTTGGGGATAAAAATTTGAGGAGCCAAACCCCAAAATTTATCTCTCTCGGGCCCTCGAGAGACGTTTCAGACGTGAAACGTACCATAAGAGATGTATGAAACGTTAGATTCGGCAACTGAGTTAATCCTCTTTCCCACGAAGGGATGGAAAGTGGAAAAGAATCCACGCCGCGGGGTTCTATAAGGATACGATTGTTAGCGGAGGATATAGTACGGGCTTAATAATGTGTGATTAAACAGGTGGGGTGGCTGAGTGGTTAGCACTTTAGCCTCGCAGCAAGAGGAGCCGGGTTCGATCTCAGCTAGTGGCACTGGGTGAAAATCCAGAACCACTCCTTCTGCGTAGAGTTTGTAAGTTCTCTCCCCACTGGTTAAAGGGGTTTTCCACCGAGATCTTCGGTTTCCCCTTCCCATAAAAACTTGCTGAGGTTAACGGTCATAGTTAGTGTAGGGAGCTGTTGGCTCGCGTGGCATGAAGGGCTTGCCACCACCCTCCTACGCTTTGTAACCCGGCCACCTATTACTTGATCACAAGCAACATTGCTTATGTGGTCGAAGGTGGTGCCTTGGGTATTAGCTCTATTTAAAAAAAAAATATCAATTCGTTCATTATCCAGTTAATGGAAATAAGATGACTAAAATAAGAAAATTCCATAGCAATTCTTTAGAAGATTTTGATTAATTTCTTAACTCTTGATCAAAGTCGACCATAATTACAATGTAAATTTAATTTCAAATACTAAATGACCAGTGGGTTTTGTTTATTTATAGATAAGATATTTTATATAAAAAATAGTAATTTTAAGATTTTTTGAATAGCAGGTAATCAATTATTCTTAACCCACCAATTTGTACTGTATCTCAGGATTTCCAATACTACAACAACGACTCTAAAATTGATCCGAAAACATTTTATATTGCTTTACATGGGTTTATTTACTAATAAGTTTGGGTGAACAGTCTGTATCATAGAGTAACCCACTCGCATAGACAAAACAAGACGCTGCGTACGAAAATAGGGAAAACAAGTTTCGCTGATAGTAGTGCTCGGCAGTCGATTAATTTTTATCCATGAATAAAATAAGCTCGGCTATATTTAAATAATGTTTATTTAAATAACCAATAGTTGAATAAAAATTGTAAAATGTTTAAATAATCGAAAGTTAATAAGCCTATTATTTAAATAAAACAAACAATTATTTAAATAAATACCACTTTTATTCAAATATATGCTTGTTTGCGTAAAGAACATTATTAAATAAGTTAAAATTATATTCTTTTTACCAACGTTTTTTAAATAAATTTGAAAATTTGTGGATAATGAATAAACAATTCCGAACACTAGCTGATAGCCTTCCACTCTATGTGAGTGGTTTACTCTATGGTCTGTATATTGTTAATAAATTTAAAAAAAATAGTATGAACAAATGCAGACTCTTTAAAGAAGGTTGGGATAAAGATTAGGTTCAGGGGATAAGATAAAAAAAACAGTTGGGCGTGCTTTCAAATTTCTAAACACTATAGCTTGAAACTAGTTTTTGTTTTCATTTTGTTAGTCAAAACTGTCATTCAAACTGGCCTAAAGTGGGTATTAAGATCTAAAGTTACCGTAGCTTGAAATAATCAAAGGTGTAAAATACTGATTTAACCCATTCATAGACTATTAAACGTAAGCGCTTTCGTAAATGATAAAAACTAAAACCAAAAATATAACAAACACTATTTTATTTATTGGTATACCACGGAGAAGCGATTTCTATAAAGAGTGGCTCTCGGGTTACCCCCACAAACAATAATAGCAAGACGAAAAGGGGGTTAATTTTTAATATCAAGCTCATCTGACTACATGTCGGGGTTTTTTTTATGGTGGGAGACGGTTTAGTCGGAGAAGAGACGGGAAAAAGTAAGGCGGATAGTCTATTGAATAATCCAAGACGCTCGAGCGAAGATTTCCCGCCCGTATAGAATTAGATGAAACGAAATCCCGGTCAAAGAAGATAAATGCGTCTCGGCTATAGCGCCAGAAAGATACTCGTTTTTAGCCCGTGCAGGGGTGGTGTTGCGCGCGCTGAAGGCAATAAGATGACGACGCCGCGAGGGGAGGGGGCCGGGATGGAGGTGGTCCGCGGAGGGATTCGAAGCAAAAGATGAGGATGGAGTGTGGGAAGATGAGCATCTGGTCAAAGAAACGCGAACGATGGAATGGAGAGAATCAACAACACGCGATCTCCTCGGCGCGTCCGAGCTGAAGAAATATAACAAAAGCCCCTGGCTCTTTTCTTCGTGGCAAGGCGTTCTCAACAACCAATATCATTCGCCTGTGTTTCTTTTCATTCTCTTATTTTCGGAGAAAAAAATAAGACATTTGTGATGATTTTTATTTCCTTCGCGGAATGAAAATTACTTCACGGATTACCCGAGACTAGAGCTCCAAAATTATGTGTTTTTGGTATATTTAGATTCATTGCCGTTATAATAGGGTGCCAATTTTTTTTAAATAAGTCTATCTTTTAATATATTACTATTGCCATAATTATAAGACACCAAAATTTGGATTTTAAATATGTATGTACATTTACCAAAATTCGGTGTTTTAAATATTTTTTTTGTAATAATTAAGGATACCAAAATAGGTTTTGTTCTTAAAATATTTATATTGATAATTTTGTTTTTTTTTATATATATTGCTATCATTATCGGACACCTAATTTGGTTTTTAAGTATATTTATTGCTATTATTATATGACATCTAATTTGGTTTTTTAAGTATATTTATTGCTATTATTATAGGACACCTAAATTTGTCTTTTTTCAACATATATATTGCCATTATTATAATACACCTAAATTTGGTTTTAAATATATTTATTGCCATAATTATAGGACACCTACATTTGTTTTTTAAATATATTTATTGCCAATATTATAGGACACCTAAACTTTTTTTAAATATATTTATTTCCAATATTATAGGTCCACTAAATTTGTTTTTCAAATATATTTATTTCCAATATTATAGGACACCTAAATTTGTTTGTTTTTAAATATATTTATTTCAAATATTATTGGACACCTAAATTTGTTTTTTTTTAAATATATTTATTTCTGATATTATAGGACACCTAAGTTGGTTTTTTAAATACATTTATTTCCAATATTATAGGACACCTAAATTTGTTTTTCAAATTTATTTATTTCCAATATTATAGGACACCTAAGTTTGTTTTTAAATACATTTATTTCCAATATTATAGGACCACTAAATTTGTTTTTCAAATTTATTTATTTCCAATATTATAGGACACCTAAATTTGTTTTTTTTTTTTAAATATATTTATTTCCAATATTATAGGACACCTAAGTTTGTTTTTTAAATACATTTATTTCCAATATTATAGGACACCTACATTTGTTTTTTAAATATATTTATTGCCAATATTATAGGACACCTAAACTTTTTTTTAAATATATTTATTTCCAATATTATAGGTTCACTAAATTTGTTTTTCAAATGTATTTATTTCCATTATTATGGGATATCAAATTTGTTTTAAATATATTTATTGTCATTATTATAGGACACCTATATTTTTTAAATATATTTATTGTAATCATTATAGGATGTCGAAATTTTTTTTAAATATATTTATTGTAATTATTATAGGACACCTAACTTTTTATTTAAATATTTAAAATGTATTTCAATTATAACTCGGCATGTTAGTTGAATCTACAATAAAAATAATGGGCCGAGTGTAAATTTATTAACTTTAAATAGTAGACATGGTGACAGCTGATCGGAAAATATACTACACTTTCATCTTAGCTAAACGAACAAAAGTTTTTTAAATAAATTTCAAAACCACGAGGAAGATTTCCGTTCCTACTATGCTAAAGATGCCGCTTTACAACATTATGGGGATAATTAAAAAAGGCACGCGATGCACGCTCGGAGTAGTTAGCACTTTCGCATGAGAAGCCGGGTTCGATCCCAGTTTGGCGCACAGGATGAAAAATTGGAACATCTCCTTCCACGTTGAGTTTGCAAGTTCTCTTCTCACTGGTCAAAGGGCTTTTTCCCTGAGCTCTTGTGTTTTCACCATTCCATAAAAACTTGTTGAGGTTAACCCTATTATTGCGCGTAGGGAGCTGTTGACATGAATGATTTGTAACCAAGGTCACCCGATTTAAAGGCATTAAAAGTCGCTCGATCACTTGAGCATAAGATGATGAATTGGTTAAAATAATAATAATAATCAGCTAGGCTAATACCCTTGGCACCGCCTTAGGCCTAAGTCATCAAGCGACTTTTGAAGCCATTAATTTGGGTTACAATGCGTAGGAGAGTGGTGGTTATTAGCCTAGGCGCCAATATTAAACAGGATGTAACAAAATTGAACCAAAATTATAAATCAAAGAAATGCGTATAAATTGATACGTTGCTAAAAGGTTAACCTTTAGGAAAAACACTCAAAAAGAAAGGTATCGAGTCTACTAGTAGCATTGCCAATAACTATGCCGGAATTGGCTAATTTGACTACTGATCTGTGTCGATTTCGTAGGCTGAAACTTAGAAACGGTATCGTATGGGAAATTTAATATCATCGAGTAAATCAGCATACGGCTCGTTTGAAGCGGCGAGGCACGGTTATATTACATTAATTCGGTCCGAAAAGTATTGGAGCGATGGTCCGCAAACCAGGAAAATTTACCCCATAAAGGCAACCGCCCGTTTAAACAAAAAGGAGCCAAATAAATCCATATAAAAAGTGCCCTTCCGTTGTGTTCCGAGACCATATAAAAATTTACGATAAAGCGGGGCTTGGTGCGAGAACGGTCCGTCCATTTTTCTTATTGAATATATATATATAGTTCCCGGAAAATACGCTTTTCATAAATTCCGGACGAAGGCTCCGCGTTTATTCACCGGAGAAGATAGGAAGCCCCCCCCCCCCCCCTCGCTTATTTTTGTTCGCTTAACAGTTCAATAAAATAGTGCAGGGGACGTTTTCCTAAATCATTTCTCGTCCAAGCCACCAAGAAATTCGCTTTCGCGCCAGGTCTGGGACGCGCGCCAGCATATATTGATGTATATTTTTTCTATCCCTAAGAAGATATAACTTAAGGCTTGAAATGCTCGGCTACCTCACTGCTTAAATATGTTATCTCAAAAGGGGCGTAATTTTGAATTTCAGGATTTTTATTAAAATTAGTTAAAGATGACGAGTTTGATACGATCTTGTGGTACTGGAACCGCTTCCGCGTTGAGGTTGTAAGTTCTCTCATTGCTGGTTAGAGGGGTTTTCCTCGAAGCTCTTCGGTTTCCCCTTTCCATAAAAACTTGCGATTTGCTCGCGTGGCTTGAAAGGGCTCGCCACCACCCTCCTACGCGTTGTAACCCGGCCACCTGAATTAATGGCTTTAAATGTCGCTTAGCTGATTATTAGAATTACCATTATTTTGAAAGGAAAAACGTGTTAAAATGTGATTCTTGGGCCCTATGCTGTTCCTAAGATGATGCCTATACAATGCTGCTTAGACCTTAATTACTAGTTTTAAATTAGTTCGGAACCAGTTTTAGTACGTTCCTTTACCCAACCTTTAAATTTAGTCAGAACAGCTCTATAAATATTGTAACTTAAAGGCCGACTACATAAATCTTCGGTTTACTCTGTCTTTCACTGGAAGTAGGCTTACTGCAATACATGTGTGCCATGCAGTCAGCCTACTTCCAGTGAAAGACAGAGTAAACCGAAGATTTATGTAGTCGGCCTTTAAAGTGGAAATTTCACGTCTTACAATATGAAACCGATAATGGCTTGCTACCACCTTTTCTAAGCATTGTAACCAGGCCACCTGAATTAAAAGTCGCTAGATGCCTTCGGTATTAGCCTAGCTGATTAATAAAATGTTTTTTTAATCTTAATTTGAACATTTTGGAGTCGATATTTTCAAGTTTAAATTGATTTCTCTAACACTTAGATCGTTTTGTTTAATTATCTAAAAAGATTTGTTTTAATCTAAGAATCAATGCTGATCTCAATTCTGCGAAGAACGGAGTTACGTAGTTTTCGCATCGAGGTAGCCAGTTCACCAGACGATATTCCATATTCCGCCGGAATATAGCCTTTAGACGCGACCGGTAAAGACGCGTATAGTTGGGCAGCAGCGAGAAGGGGATCTGGTGGGCCCCGCCTAAAGTCCGTATAAGAGGATCTTCCGTAAGCCTTCCGATAGAGCGTATCTAGAAGCGGCACTCGAATTTATTTTTGGGGAGGGGGCCTTACGGTCCCTTCGTATAAAGGGAAAAGCGCTTATATACGGCCCCCTGGCGCCCCCCTCACTTCATCGGGTCAATAAATATGGAAGTTATATTGGCGGCGCTCTCTGGCCCCTAACTGGAGACGCGAGCATCTGGAGATCCCGGATTCTCTACCTGAGCCCTTCCTTTGTCCCTCCGAATACCTCCCCGTCTTTAGGGACTCCTTGAGATGAAGGAAAAGTCCAAGGAGGAAATGATAACTTCTCTCTTCCGCGCGAACGTGAATCTTCTTTATACGTGCCGCTGCATCCGGACGTCACTCGAAAAAGGACCCAGCGTATATTTTATTCCCGAGGGGAGAACCTACTTCCTGCTTTTGACGCTACTATCAGCTTACTGCCGATTATACGTGCCAAAGAGTGGCCGCGAAAGTACAACGAAACGTAGTGTGATCAATGACTTATTTAAATAACGTTTGTCAAATGTGTAAAATAAAAAGTCCCGTAATTGTTCAACTTGATCGACCGAATTTGCGATAGGAACTTTCCTTCCGACGTCTGCAGTCACCGAAAGTTCTAGTCAATGATAAATGTCATGGAATACCCACGCGTGGCTGTTCCTAGTTTGCCGTTCTTAATTGTGGCTACCGCCCTAGTTTCAAAATTCATATGACTCAATATTTTCGCGATAAAATTTATTGAACAAACTAGCGCTCCTCTTTTTGGCAATAAAATTACGAACAATTTAATTTAATTGGCGAAAACCAAGCCATATGTTTGGAGCGTGTGAAGGATACCTTTAGCATCTCCAATTATAAAGTTTCTAAATTAATTTAAAATACGCGTAAATCAGCAAACGTTTAAAAATAAATTAAACTCGTAGTTTAAAATGAAATATTCATGATCTCTTTTTATTGATCATAATGAAATAATTGAAGAGGAGGCAATCGTCTTCCGGCCTCCCCAAACAGAACAGCCTTATCTTCAGCGTACCTGCTGAATATTTGAGGTTGAAACGAAGCGGGATAGAGATGAAATGGGTAGCGAGGGAGAGATAGAAGTCTCTATACGGAATATTTTTCCATTTCTCTCCAGGCGCGAGTTCCATCTACCCGGCGTAGGCGTTGGCTGTAGCTACGCGACGTAGCCTGGCTTTCTCCGTCATCCGCGATTTTCCTAAAAGCGAGGGAGGTTTCCGTTCCGACGATAACTTTAACAGGTCGACCCCGCCTCTGTTGATAGGGATATAATATCGGCGTAGATTCGGGTCGACTGCGGCGCCTCACCTTGGTCTGTTTCGGAAGCCCGCGAGGTGGCAAAATGGCGAGATCGATTTGGGTTGGGCGCGATGGAAAAGTCCCTTATTCTTGAAATAATGTACTCCGTATAGCGCCTTTTTTTCGTTTCTCCGGCGCTACCGCGGGAAAGAATTGGCCTGGATTTATTGACTGACGTTTTCTTATATTGGAGTATTGACCCTGTATACTCCTGTCTCTCTCTTCCGCGGTCTCCTTCTAAGATTCGCCGCGTTTCAGGGCTTTCACTCCGCGGCGCTTACGATTGAAACTAGCGCGCCCAGAGAGAGAGAGATGGTAAAAATAAGGGGTCATCCCTGGGGACTCAGGAAGGGATGCGCCGGGTATTTCTTAAAGCGGCACGGCTCTCGGAAGGCCTAGGATGAATCCCCTGGTTCAACCCTCTTTAAAATACTGTGTACGTGAATTGCGCACATTTTTTTTATTGTCTACCGATTATGTAGGCACATATTTTTCGAAAAAAAACGTAAGAGTGGTCGCTCAATAACAAGAATATGTCCTGCCCAAAATGACTTGAATAGTAAGAATATGTCCTGACCAAAAATACTTCAGTAAGAATATGTCCCGAGCAAAAACACTGCAATAAGAATATTTCCCGACCAAAAAAACACTCCAGTAAGAATATTTCCCGACCAAAAAACACTTCAGTAAGAATATTTCCCGACCAAAAAATACTTCAGTAAGAATATTTCCCGATCAAAAAATACTTCAGTAAGAATATTTGCCGACCAAAAAATACTTCAGTAAGAATATTTGGCGACCAAAAAATACTCCAGTAAGAATATTTCCCGACCAAAAAATACTTCAGTAAGAATATTTCCCGATAAAAAAATACTTCAGTAAGAATATTTCCCGATAAAAAAATACTTCAGTAAGAATATTTCCCGATCAAAAAATACTTCAGTAAGAATATTTCCCGACCCAAAAATACTTCAGTAAGAATATTTCCCGACCAAAAAATACTTCAGTAAGAATATTTCCCGATCAAAAAATACTTCAGTAAGAATATTTGCCGACCAAAAAATACTTCAGTAAGAATATTTGGCGACCAAAAAATACTCCAGTAAGAATATTTCCCGACCAAAAAATACTTCAGTAAGAATATTTCCCGATAAAAAAATACTTCAGTAAGAATATTTCCCGATCAAAAAATACTTCAGTAAGAATATTTCCCGACCCAAAAATACTTCAGTAAGAATATTTCCCGATCAAAAAATACTTCAGTAAGAATATTTGCCGACCAAAAAAACACTCAAGTAAGAATATTTCCCGACCAAAAATACTTCAGTAAGAATATTTCCCGACCAAAATATACTTCAGTAAGAATATTTTCCGATCAAAAAATACTTCAGTAAGAATATTTCCCGACCAAAAAATACTGCAGTAAGAATATTTCCCGATCAAAAAACACTTCAGTAAGAATATCTCCCGACCAAAAACCCTTGAGTAAGAAAATTTTCCGACAAAAAAACACTTCAGTAAGAATATCTCCCGACCAAAAACCCTTGAGTAAGAAAATTTTCCGACAAAAAAACACTTCAGTAAGAATATCTCCCGACCAAAAACCCTTGAGTAAGAAAATTTTCCGACAAAAAAAACACTTCAGTAAGAATATCTCCCGACCAAAAACCCTTGAGTAAGAAAGTTAAATAACAAAAAAACACTTCAGTAAGAATATTTTCATGTTTTCAAAACTCTTCGACGAGAGTATAACAGCCTAAACTTATTCAAAATGAACATTATTTGCACCATTAATTATTTATAGTAACAAAGAAAATAACCAACTACGTCAGAGAGACGTTAACAAATCTTATTTCCGCTATCTATCAAAAGTCGCTTTTAAGTCAAAATTCCCTTTGAATGTTTACTTGGTTTTCGTTTTCAGGAGCCCAATTTATTCAGTTATATTACGCAGCTATAACAGTTATTACTTTGGGCTAATGCTAGAATTTATTGTTGAAAATTTAAATTTTTTTCCATTTAATTAATTCTACCATCTGGACGAATTATTGAAATTCCAAGTAATCGTTAATTTTAATGTAATATATGAAACTACCAAAAATTTATTGTAACGATATTCTGGTTTATGAATCTGTACAAAGTTATTTAACTAACCAAGCGTTAAAGCTTCCAAATTAATATCAAAATTAGTTAGTTTCGCATTATCAATTGTTTTCAATACGTAAAGAAACCAAAACCAAAAAATTGTTTAAAAAAAAACAACGCTTAGCGTTCCTCTTAGATGTTTATCAGTTTCAATTCTTGACGCGATATTATTTATATATACAGAGCGTCGAAAAATTGAATTATTTTTATGGTAATATTTCAATTTCTTGCTAGAACTGACGCTGGCGGCTGGTTTGTCGGCTTTTTCGCTTTCCTTGGCAATTGGATTTTTTTTATTCCCACTCGACTGCTTCAATAGTCCGTTTCATCTATAATATTACGGCTAGGGTGTCGTTTGGAATGAAAGACCACGAAATGATAGAAAATAACCGAATAGAATTTATACAGTTATATTCGACTATTAAATTCTGAACGGGCTCCAATAAAAATAAAGGAGAATAAAGGGTGGAAATCTCCAGCAAATAAAGGAAATAGCCATTTTGAATAGATTTCCGCGTGGCAAAATTGAGACTAGCTGTCGCTGATTCAGCTAGTTGGACACGCACGGACCACGAAGAAATTCCCGTTTATTCTATTGGCAAACTAAATGTCTCAGTGGCGGAATTGTGGAACGTTATATTACAAAATTGAAATGTTTTGATAACTAATATACTGAATTAGGGAAACTTTCAGTGCCTTAGATTACTCCGGGAAAATCTTCCAGTGCCTTAATTTACTAGACTAGGGAAAATCTTCCAGTGCCTTAATTTACTAGGCTAGGGAAAATATTTCAGTGCCTTAATTTACTAGACTAGGGAAAATCTTCCAGTGCCTTAATTTACTAGGCTAGGGAAAATATTTCAGTGCCTTAATTTACTAGACTAGGGAAAATCTTCCAGTGCCTTAATTTACTAGGCTAGGGAAAATATTTCAGTGCCTTAATTTACTAGACTAGGGAAAATCTTCCAGTGCCTTAATTTACTAGGCTAGGGAAAATATTTCAGTGCCTTAATTTACTAGACTAGGGAAAATCTTCCAGTGCCTTAATTTACTAGGCTAGGGAAAATATTTCAGTGCCTTAATTTACTAGACTAGGGAAAATCTTCCAGTGCCTTAATTTACTAGGCTAGGGAAAATCTTCCAGTGCCTTAATTTACTAGACTAGGGAAAATCTTCCAGTGCCTTAATTTACTAGGCTAGGGAATATATTTCAGTGCCTTAATTTACTAGACTAGGGAAAATCTTCCAGTGCCTTAATTTACTAGACTAGGGAAAATCTTCCAGTGCCTTAATTTACTAGGCTAGGGAAAATATTTCAGTGCCTTAATTTACTAGACTAGGGAAAATCTTCCAGTGCCTTAATTTACTAGGCTAGGGAAAATCTTCCAGTGCCTTAATTTACTAGACTAGGGAAAATCTTCCAGTGCCTTAATTTACTAGGCTAGGGAAAATATTTCAGTGCCTTAATTTACTAGACTAGGGAAAATCTTCCAGTGCCTTAATTTACTAGGCTAGGGAAAATATTTCAGTGCCTTAATTTACTAGACTAGGGAAAATCTTCCAGTGCCTTAATTTACTAGGCTAGGGAAAATATTTCAGTGCCTTAATTTACTAGACTAGGGAAAATCTTCCAGTGCCTTAATTTACTAGGCTAGGGAAAATATTTCAGTGCCTTAATTTACTAGACTAGGGAAAATCTTCCAGTGCCTTAATTTACTAGGCTAGGGAAAATCTTCCAGTGCCTTAATTTACTAGGCTAGGGAAAATCTTCCAGTGCCTTAATTTACTAGGCTAGGGAATATATTTCAGTGCCTTAATTTACTAGACTAGGGAAAATCTTCCAGTGCCTTAATTTACTAGACTAGGGAAAATCTTCCAGTGCCTTAATTTACTAGACTAGGGAAAATATTTCAGTGCCTTAATTTACTAGACTAGGGAAAATCTTCCAGTGCCTTAATTTACTAGGCTAGGGAAAATCTTCCAGTGCCTTAATTTACTAGACTAGGGAAAATCTTCCAGTGCCTTAATTTACTAGGCTAGGGAAAATATTTCAGTGCCTTAATTTACTAGACTAGGGAAAATCTTCCAGTGCCTTAATTTACTAGGCTAGGGAAAATATTTCAGTGCCTTAATTTACTAGACTAGGGAAAATCTTCCAGTGCCTTAATTTACTAGGCTAGGGAAAATATTTCAGTGCCTTAATTTACTAGACTAGGGAAAATATTTCAGTGCCTTAATTTACTAGACTAGGGAAAATCTTCCAGTGCCTTAATTTACTAGGCTAGGGAAAATCTTCCAGTGCCTTAATTTACTAGACTAGGGAAAATCTTCCAGTGCCTTAATTTACTAGACTAGGGAAAATCTTCCAGTGCCTTAATTTACTAGGCTAGGGAAAATCTTCCAGTGCCTTAATTTACTAGGCTAGGGAAAATATTTCAGTGAATTAATTTACTAGACTAGGGAAAATCTTCCAGTGCCTTAATTTACTAGACTAGGGAAAATCTTCCAGTGCCTTAATTTACTAGGCTAGGGAAAATATTTCAGTGCCTTAATTTACTAGACTAGGGAAAATCTTCCAGTGCCTTAATTTACTAGGCTAGGGAAAATATTTCAGTGCCTTAATTTACTAGACTAGGGAAAATCTTCCAGTGCCTTAATTTACTAGGCTAGGGAAAATATTTCAGTGCCTTAATTTACTAGACTAGAGAAAATCTTCCAGTGCCTTAATTTACTAGGCTAGGGAAAATATTTCAGTGCCTTAATTTACTAGACTAGGGAAAATCTTCCAGTGCCTTAATTTACTAGGCTAGGGAAAATCTTCCAGTGCCTTAATTTACTAGGCTAGGGAAAATCTTCCAGTGCCTTAATTTACTAGGCTAGGGAAAATATTTCAGTGCCTTAATTTACTAGACTAGGGAAAATCTTCCAGTGCCTTAATTTACTAGACTAGGGAAAATCTTCCAGTGCCTTAATTTACTAGGCTAGGGAAAATATTTCAGTGCCTTAATTTACTAGGCTAGGGAATATCTTCCAGTGCCTTAATTTACTAGGCTAGGGAAAATCTTCCAGTGCCTTAATTTACTAGACTAGGGAAAATCTTCCAGTGCCTTAATTTACTAGGCTAGGGAAAATATTTCAGTGCCTTAATTTACTAGGCTAGGGAAAATATTTCAGTGCCTTAATTTACTAGACTAGGGAAAATCTTTCAGTGCCTTAATTTACTAGGCTAGGGAAAATATTTCAGTGCCTTAATTTACTAGGCTAGGGAAAATCTTCCAGTGCCTTAATTTACTAGGCTAGGGAAAATCTTCCAGTGCCTTAATTTACTAGACTAGGGAAAATCTTCCAGTGCCTTAATTTACTAGGCTAGGGAAAATATTTCAGTGCCTTAATTTACTAGACTAGGGAAAATCTTCCAGTGCCTTAATTTACTAGACTAGGGAAAATCTTCCAGTGCCTTAATTTACTAGGCTAGGGAAAATATTTCAGTGCCTTAATTTACTAGGCTAGGGAAAATATTTCAGTGCCTTAATTTACTAGACTAGGGAAAATATTTCAGTGCCTTAATTTACTAGACTAGGGAAAATCTTCCAGTGCCTTAATTTACTAGGCTAGGGAAAATATTTCAGTGCCTTAATTTACTAGACTAGGGAAAATCTTCCAGTGCCTTAATTTACTAGGCTAGGGAAAATCTTCCAGTGCCTTAATTTACTAGACTAGGGAAAATCTTCCAGTGCCTTAATTTACTAGGCTAGGGAAAATATTTCAGTGCCTTAATTTACTAGACTAGGGAAAATCTTCCAGTGCCTTAATTTACTAGACTAGGGAAAATCTTCCAGTGCCTTAATTTACTAGGCTAGGGAAAATATTTCAGTGCCTTAATTTACTAGACTAGGGAAAATCTTCCAGTGCCTTAATTTACTAGACTAGGGAAAACGTTCAGTGCTTATAGTTAATTCAGTGCCTTAAGTTTCTGTTTTGGGAAAGAACTTCAGTGCCTTAAGTTTCTGTTTTGGGAAAGAATTTCAGTGCCTTAAGTTACTGAACCAAAAAAAAAACGTTCAAAGCCTTAAGTTACTGTACTAGTGAATTAGTTTCAGTGCCTTAAGTTACTGTACTAGTGAATTAGTTTCAGTGCCTTAAGTTACTGTACTAGTGAATTAGTTTCAGTGCCTTAAGTTACTGTACTAGTGAATTAGTTTCAGTGCCTTAAGTTACTGTACTAGTGAATTAGTTTCAGTGCCTTAAGTTACTGTACTAGTGAATTAGTTTCAGTGCCTTAAGTTACTGTACTAGTGAATTAGTTTCAGTGCCTTAAGTTACTGTACTAGTGAATTAGTTTCAGTGCCTTAAGTTACTGTACTAGTGAATTAGTTTCAGTGCCTTAAGTTACTGTACTAGTGAATTAGTTTCAGTGCCTTAAGTTACTGTACTAGTGAATTAGTTTCAGTGCCTTAAGTTACTGTACTAGTGAATTAGTTTCAGTGCCTTAAGTTACTGTACTAGTGAATTAGTTTCAGTGCCTTAAATTACTTACTAGACTGGGGAAAACGTTCAGTGCTTTTAATTACCGTATACTAGTGAATACTTTCAGTGCACTAAGTTACTGAAGTAGGGAAAACGCTCAGTGACGTAATTTACTGTAATAGGAAATACTTGACTCGTATTAATTTACAGAAAGAAAGCCCCTAAATTCCAGTCAAAATAGAGTCATTCTATGGAAAGCTAAGAACGATGTACAAGGGGAATCATTTCGCCCTTAAATATTGTGATGTAAGGAAAACATTAAACGTCTTAAAGTATTATAATATGGATTATAGTCGCATTTATAAAAACGCAACTAGCCCAATATGACTTAATAAAGCATCTCTCAAAACTTATTTAATCTTGTTTACAAATTCAATGATAGATAACTGTGACTATTAGTGTCATGATTGATGATATATCTTCTCTAATGGGATTTGTTTTCCAAATATTACTCCTCAATATAGCTTTTAAAATTTGGGACATACACCTAAAATATTTTTTAAATATATTTAGGTCAACAGTACGATATAGAATAGTTTGAAACAATAAAACTCGACCGGGAATGGGGGTGGCGGAGCGGGAGGGGAAAGTTAATTAATCAAGAGCCAGGCAGCGCTGAGCTTTTGAATCCGCCAACACGTGTTTTAAAATATATTATCAGGGCATCCCAACTTGGGAGACTTTTGTGTCTGATTAAAAGAATAATTTTAATGAAAGCATATTAGCGGCAATACTCACCCGTTGACTCGTGCAGACCTAAATTTTGATAAATATAGGGGGCCAATTACCAGCGGGAAAGTATACGGTAGTTGCCGGGAGGGAAATGGTCGCGGGGGGTAGTGGCGATAGCTAATGAAAAGTATTACGGACGATGAATGGTGGTTCATTAATCAGAGGAGTGCTCGCGGCTGCTTTCACGGAGTCTACACCCTGGGAACCCCCTATTCCCTCATAAAGTCTAGCCTCTATATATTTCCGGTGCTAATCATTAACAGAGAAGACCAGCCCAGTCATCTATTAAATGACCCGATTTTCGGACCAGCGGGACGTTTCTTTTGTTTTCGAGTTTATTTCGGAGTTTTTTTTGTCGTATTTATGGAAATTGGAAAATGTTTATTTTTCCTACATAGTTACCTTATATTTGGCGAAATTTGTTATAGAATTTGGTTGGATTTTGTTTGGCGCATCAGCCAAATAAAGTCAGTAATCCATATTTTTTAAGGTATAACTCCGACGCCATCTTGGAAAATGGCGGACACATTTTTATCTTTGAAGCTCTAGCGGTCGCGTTTTTTTAATCCAATTTTGTACCTCAATATAGCCCAGAATAGCTCCTTCGTTGGTAGAGCTGAAATTTCGGTTAACCAGCTTTTCAAAGTGTAATGTCGTTTTGACCATTTTTCGTTTCTTTTGCCTACTCCTAGAGGTCGGCGGAACGAATAAATTAACCGGCAAAATTTCGATTAACCATAAAAAGTTTGGTTAACTGTTTTTTATGAATATTTTATACGAATAAACAACGATTTAACATGCAAAAATAATCGGTTTTTTCGGTGTTGGTCCATTTGATCGAAAAATATGTGATCGACAGTCGATCATTATACGTTGCAATTGATCGAAATTCCATTTGATCGAATCCCATTTGTCATTTGTTTCATAAGATCGAACCTTCAAATGATCGAATTAAAAAGTATTTATAGTACCAGTTGGTATGTTTTTATTTTACCGAATGTCAATATGAAGTGCAGAAGGAATAATGATGGAATAATTCATTGCTTAAGTGCAGAAGGAATAATGATGGAATAATTCATTGCTTTAACTGCCACAAAGATGAAGAGATTTTTACTTTATACACTATATAATGGAATTTTTTATGACATCGACGATAACGGCCCGTTGTTTTTGATATATATAAATAGGGTCAGGTTAGGTTAGGTTAGGTTGATGTACGCGCGTCGTAGGCGCGTATGCACCGTTGCCTTTTCGATTTACTCCCAAAAATTAGTAGTTTTACTCTACACTAGCTTTCGATCAAATTTCATTCGATCAAATGTCATTCGATCAAATGCAATTCGATCAAATGGAAATTCGATCAAATGGGACCCGTTCGATCATTTGGGAATCGATCAAATAGACTCAAACCGTTTTTTCGTATATTTTTTGTATAATTTGCGGTATGAATAAAAATAAATAATTGGATAATTTCTTATTCAAATGCCGATCGCTACCTACTCCGGAGTCATTACACCCTTTCTCACAGGATTTTACATTTTACATCTGTGATGCTGTGTATTGCACCTCGGTTTCATTGAAATTTTTGTGGTTGAGACGCGTCACTCGATATACTAGGAGTTAGTTGAATCGGTGAGTTTTTCATATTTTAACAGGGCCAAAATTACCCTAGTTATTGCTATGGGATCCATCATTTTTCAAGATGGCGTCAGATTTTGCTCAGTGTGACCCACCAAGACAGAAAATATCAGCGAAATCGGTTCAAAACTACCACAGAAGGAACCTAATTGTTGAATTTATTTTCAAAAATTGCCCTTTTCCTCATCTAAGCGACCGAAACTTTGAAAAACCACGGCTGACGGTTACCACAAATCCTTTGTCGATAGTGCGTCAGTATTAACTTTAGCAAATTTGTTTTTACGTCCTTCGTTGAATGGCTCTGCTACCATGAGAGCCAATTTTCAATCATATCCAAAAATATGAAACACCTACGCTTAATACACGTTCTTCATGGGCAGAATATTACTAACGTCAAAGTAATTATAATAACATTAACCAGCCGGATTACAAAGTGTAAGAGGAGGGTGGCAAGCCCTTCATGCCACGCGAGCCAAGAGCTACCTACACTAACTATTACCTTTAACCTCAACAAGTTTTTATGGAAGGGGAAACTGAAGAGCTCGGGTTAAAACCCCTTAAACCAGTAAAGAAATGCTATAATATAATATAATATAATATAATATAATATAATATAATATAATATAATATAATATAATATAATATAATATAATATAATATAATATAATATAATATAATATAATATAATATAATATAATATAATATAATATAATATAATATAATATAATATAATATAATATAATATAATATAATATAATATAATATAATATAATATAATATAATATAATATAATATAATATATATAATAAATATAATATTATAAGTAACATAATAGCAATAAATATGACAATTAACGAGATTTACAACCAAAAATTACTGATTTTCATAGATATTGCGTAATCAAGATGTCTTCTCAGCACAGAGCCATCTAGTGTCTAAAATACGCGAGACTTCCGCTAAGCTGAAATATCTGGTTTCCGATAGATAGGCGGATTATTCGGCTAAAATGATAAAAATTATAAAAGTTTTTATCGGCGCCTCGAGTTCATGTTTTTTTATCACGCGTGATTCGCACGCGGGCTTCGAAACAAAGCCAAAGCCCCTCGCGACTCCAGAACGTGCTCTAGAATATTAGGCTTAAATTTGTATCAAAACGTAGTCATCCAAAACGGTAAGTCGCGAGTCCATCCAAGTCCCAGCTTAAAGAGAGTATCAGTGCCGAAAAAAGGTTCGGTTAGAAAATTTGCATTAAAGCAATAGGAAGTGTCATACTTATGGTTATTAACTTATTATGTTACTTATGGTATAATTTAAGTAAGCATTAGACGATTGTTTTTTACAAAAACTCCAATTTCCGCTAAAAGGGAGAAGCTTAGGAAGTTTTAAATGAAAATAGACGTAAAACGGAATTGAACAATGAGCGCATTTGTTCCCACTGCTCCCCAAAAATCTCTCTCCCCTGTCCTCATATTTCCATCCGTGTTTCCAAGGGTCGGATCCCCTTTCTCCTTTGTTTCGCTAGCTATATACTCATTTAAATAAGCGGGCGAGGCCGTCCCAAATCCCATTTTCTATTCCGTTTGTCCTCAGCCAATTCCTTATTTCTCTTTAACACGGGTAGTCGCCGAGCGAACATCAATTCTCTAGTTCCTCTTTGAAAAGAATCCTCGCTCATCCGACGATATTTTTCTCCTTTGATTGAACCACGTTAGCTTCGACACCGGCCAAAAAGGTCACGATATTAATTTTATACGCTAGAAGGCAGCGCGCGCATTTAGGGTTATTAAGATGGACGCGAAGCCGAGGCCCGTTTGACATTTGAGTAAAATCCTGGGAACCGCGCTTCTCTCTCTCTCTCTTTGTATTGTTGGCCCGATTTCGTTTTGCCCTGATACAATTACGAGCGAAATCTCGCTACCTCAAAGTCAAAATATGGTATCTGGAAAATGGTTGTTTGAGAATATTGACCTTTGCTCTTATTGCTTTCAGAACTACTCCTTCTACGTTGAGTTTGCAAGTTCCCTCCCCACTGGTTTAAGGGGTTTTCGAGATTTACAAGTATTCCGGGAAAAATGATTAACTGAAGAGGTACTCATTTCAACCATTACTAAATGAAATTAATTATCCTAAACAAGCGAAATTTGGTCTGTGAAGCAATGTTTACCTAAAACTCAACTAGGCGAAAAAAGTACAAAAGACCATCAATTTCGCAGGAAGAAACTAAACTTTATTAGATTTAACGCAGTACTTCAGCGGATATGGCTTCTAGGTGAAAAGACGAATTGGAATGCTTATTCTTAAGTTGTCTTTTCCGCTAAAAGGTCTATCTACCGAAGCACCACGTTAAATCTAATAAAGGTTAGTTTACCCCTTCCAAAGTTGTTGGTCTTTATTGTTACTTTTTTTCTTAGTTTAACGTTCTCTCACTTCGCACCCATGGTTATTATGGTTTTTCAATGTTTATCTACAAATTGTAAATATCGAGTTACCATATTTTTGGGCTGAGATAGAGGACTCCTATTCTTTCTAGTTAAACAAGATTTTTCCAAAAATCGGCGCACACTCGACGATTCGAAAACGCGCAACTAGAAAATCAGCTTTTTGGCCATTTGAGAGTAGAAAGACAAAAGACTAGGAGAGTGAGAGAGAGACTCAGAAAGAGGTTTCCCTTAATGTTTAATCACTTTCTCGATAACGAAAGTAGGATTGGATTTGTCCGTTTCATTAATCTTTATTAATGTTATTTCCTTTTTCGTTCGACCCTTAATTCTTTCTTCCTCCATTTCGGTAAATAACCCTTGTTTCGGCGACCCGAATTTTGAGGTTATACAACTCTGTTTACGTGAAGCTTTTCTTTTTCCATTTATTTCTAGTTGTCTCCTTGTCTTTATTTATAAGGTATTTCACGAAAGACCTAATGCTTCGGTAACAGTCATTTCCGAAAGTAATTGGCCGTTGTAATGTCTGAAACTGGAAGGAAGTGTCAGTGCTATTCAATTGATGCTAATTCGACTTACACTTTCACATTCTCGAGTCATATTAGTTGGTATTATCGAATCTTGTAATTTAGAATTTTGAAATACAGTAAATTTTAATTTTTGAATCCAGTAATTTTTAATTTTTAAATCCAGTAAAATTTTATTTTTAAATCCAGTAATTTTGGATTTCCTAATCCAGTAGTTTTGGATTTCCTAATCCAGTAATTTAGGATTTCCTAATCCAGTAATTTTGGATTTCCTAATCCAGTAATTTTGGATTTCCTAATCCAGTAGTTTTGGATTTCCTAATCCAGTAGTTTTGGATTTCCTAATCCAGTAATTTTGAATTTTAGAATCCAGTAATTTTGTATTTTAGAGTCCCGTAATTTTGTATTTTAGAATCCTGTGATTTGGTATTTTCAAGACAGATAAATTTGAATTTTTGAATCCAATAAATTTTACTAGCACGATATTTTTGTATTTTCAAAAACAATCATTTTGAATTCGCGGGCCTCATAATTTTAAAATCTAACCATTTCATTAATAATTGCAAGTAATAGCTTTATTTGATTCCTAGTAGCTCCCACGATCCAAATGTTTTATTGATATTAGCGTGATATTAAAAAAAATGTTGGCTAGGGCTATCTTCTTAGTCAACTATACACTTTTAAATATATAGAAATCAGAAGTATACAATTTAATATTCTAAATGTACCATTGTTTTTCGAAATATTGTCTTTTAAGCGAAACAATGTCACGCTATCCATTTTAAAAGTAACATTTTGACAGACCAACTTCATCATAAGAGCGTCTTACGCGTATATAACAAAAAGCCAGCTACTAGATGGAGAAGATATAGATTTTAAATTTTAAGATAAAAGCAGATATACATTAAATTTTTCTCCATGTAGACCATAAAATTGAAATATGAACCTTCTCAGGCTCTAATGGGCCCTACTTTCTAGCACTTAAATTAAATTATGTAAAAACCATATTTTCCCTATTAAATAACATCACATATTAACCCCATACTCTTTGACTTTATCCCAATGGTATTTTTCAAAAAACATCCGGAACCTGAGGAATGTCTATGTTTCAGGCGAGTAACATTTGCAGTAAAGGGAGATTTATACTTATCTCGTTATAGAAATATATTATATACTTTATAGTAATAAACTGTTAAGCCTAAATGAAAATTACGAACGACGGTAGTATGGTACGAAATTATTTAAATACACTATAACAATAAAGTGGGCACTAGAAATTAATTCAAGAGTTTTTCCAGTACACTTTCGACTTTGGGTCACCCTCATTATTCAAAAATGTTATTTACTTCTGATAATAGTAATAAACTATTAAGCCTAAATGAAAATTACGAACGACGGTAGTATGGTACGAAATTATTTAAATACACTATAACAATAAAGTGGGCACTAGAAATTAATTCAAGAGTTTTTCCAGTACACTTTCGACTTTGGGTCACCCTCATTATTCAAAAATGTTATTTACTTCTGATAATAGTAATAAACTATTAAGCCTAAATGAAAATTACGAACGACGGTAGTATGGTACGAAATTATTTAAATACACTATAACAATAAAGTGGGCACTATAAATTAATTCAAGAGTTTTTCCAGTACACTTTCGACTTTGGGTCACCCTCATTATTCAAAAATGTTATTTACTTCTGATAATAGTAATAAACTGTTAAGCCGAAATGAAAATTACGAACGACGGTAGTATGATTCGAAATTCTTTAAATTCGCAATAACAAAAAAAAATCTTAAGTAGGCACTAGAAATAATTCAGAGGATTTTTCCCAGAACACTTTTTATTTTAGGTCACCCTCATTATTCGAAAATGTTATTTACTTCTGATAATAGTAATAAACTGTTAAGCCTAAATTAAAATGAGAAAATACGGTTGAATGGCATGGACTTCTTTAAATTCGCAATAACAAAAAGAACCTTAAGTAGGCACTAGAAATTCATTCAGAGGGTTTTTCCCAGTACACTTTCGATTTTAGGTCGTCCTCTTTTATTGGCAAATACGACTACAGTCGGCCGCACACCCACCCCCAATCTCCGCAAAAACACCTTTATATTTTATTCCGGAAGCGGAGGCCCACGCTTTTCAACTTCGTAATATCCGAATGGCCAAACGATGTTTGTGAAAATGTATATATAGAGGAAGCAGAAATCGTATTCAAAGAGGTCTCTCTCTATTTTCCAATGGAATTAACTTTATTCCGGCAGCCAATATTTCTCGAATTGAACGCGCTATACGTTTGTGTACGTGTAGGAAAATTTCGGATTCGCCGTTTCCATCTTCAACCGAAAGAATAAACGCGGCTCTGTTTAACCAAAAAATTTCCTTTCTCGCGCAACTTTTGAAATTGTATAAATCGAACGTGGAATTTAATTACAGCGAACTGTCTCCGATAACATCTTGACGCGACTATAGTTTGCCAATGCTATATCCTCTGGCATTGTGTCCACTTTCGATTTGGGAGCTATATTCGCGGTAGAAAAAAGTAGTCTTCCTTTAAAGGGCGACGGAATCCTTCAAATTTCGCTAAATTCCAAGCTATACTCTCCGGAAATACGCAAAGAAAAATGCCAAATTGTTATTGGTTTCAAATGATTCAGTGGCCTATTAAAGGGGAACGGCCAAGCTTTTCCAAATATGGCCTTATTTCCGTATCAAAAGATTAACAAGACGTTCAATATACTAACACGTACCTTTTTTTGTCTTGAAAAAATAGCTTTTGGCCCAAAAGGTTGAAACGAAAAATAACGCCAGGTGTTTGGGTTTGAATTTTCGCCGCCATCTTAGGGGCTGCCGCCAGCGCCCCTAGCCCCGTATGATCGATTTGCGAACTATCCTAACTTTTAAAATCGCTCAATTTGGCGTGCGAAACAAATTTCTTGCGTCTTCAGCAGCGCGCGCTTTTACGTTGTTTTTCTGTCTCGCCGACTTCTCACCAGGTGTCGCGGCAGACACGCGCTTTTCGATTTCCAGAAATTTCTTTATTTTATTAAAAATTAACCACTCAATATTTTTGATGCAGTTTTCGCCATAAATTTTAGTTTTAAATGGGCTATAGGGCTATCTAACTGGTTAAAGCTTGACCGTTTTCCTTTATGCTTTGTTTCTCGGTTGACAAGATTCGTCCGCGAGTCAGCAACTGACGAGTGAGGGTTTTGGGGTCGGTATTTCGGCGTTCCATCCCCATCCCCAACGAGAAATTACGTCATCGGGTTTGTGATTGTTTGAAACAATTACTTTGCGTTGTGAGAGGATTTTCGACCCATGAAAATTAGAAACCGTTTGCTTATGGGGGAAGAATACAGTAAAAGCCTATTTTTCGTTCAAGCTGAACGTTTCTGTTTTAACAATTACATAATTGAATTAAATTTTTCTTATTAGGCTGAACCTTCCTCTAGCGCTTAAAATAATTTTGATCATTCTAATAGTTAACGAGATATAAGGTCCTAACTAAAGGGTAATTTGGACGCTTGCCCAACTTATTTAGCTCCGGGGGTTCGAATTAAAACGTAATAACTTAATTATTTTTAAATTTAAAATTGTCAAAATTATTTTTAGCACTAAACAAGAGGCTGTTCTACACTTAAATATTAATTTTATAAGTTAAAATACAAAATTAATAGAGCTCAGCTTAAAAGTGGGGTGGCAGAGTGGTTAGCGCTTTCGTCTCGCAGCAAGAGGAGCCGGGTTCGATCCCAACTTGTGGCACTGGGTGAGAACACGGAACTACTCTTTCCGCGTTGAGTTTGCAAGTTATCTCCCCACTGGTTGAAGGGTTTTGCCCCGAGTTCTTCGGTTTCCCCTTCCCATAAAAACTTGTCGAGGTTAACGGTAATAGTTAGGAAGGGCTTGCCACCCCCTCCTACGCATTGTAACCTGGCCACCTGTTTAAAGGCATTATAAGTCGCTAGATGACTTGGGCCTAAGGTGGTGCCTTGGGTATTAGCCTAGCTGATTATTATAAAATAGCGCGAAATTAGACAATGGCCACTGTATATAGTCTTCCCCCTTAACTAAAGTCAGTAAAGCCGCTCAAAATTAAATTATTGCTTCTTTACCAACTGCAACCGACCTACAAATGATTAGTTCGTGCTTTCATGTTTGGGAAAGGGGCTACTTATTGCAGCCAAAATAAGTTTATTTACAAGTTTATTTCAACCGGATTATAATTTCAGCTTGATGTTTTATAATAGTGTCAGTAGCGATTTAAATATTTCAGTCTTAAATTTAGATTGTTATTAAAATTAATTTAAAATGTAGTTTATGTTACCTCTGAGCTCACATTATTCATCAATTTGTCAAAACAAAAAGGCACAGAACGATGACCCGGTCTCCGATATGGATAGAGGAATTATCTCAGCCACGAAGACAACTTTAAAAAGGAGATTGACCAAACTTTAGAATTGAAGTGTCGTGAAATTCTGTCAAAAGTTCCAAGCTATGGCTGAAGACTATATCACAACCCAAAATGAAATATCGCAGCTTTGACTTGACACGAACGCGCTCTTGGAAGAGCTTACTAATAAAATTGATAGTCAGAAAAGTCCGAAAATCAATTTTGATAAGGTTGTCAATTGAGCGGTCGCCGAAACGCAGGGTCGGTGCGGGAAACAAAATAATATTATAATTTTTGGAATTCCATCCGTTGAGATGAAGGACTGCATTGAAGCCGCTATACTCGGCTTACGGATAAGCTCTGACACCGACGACGAGGGACTGGTGATCCCATAACTTTCTACGAGTTGAATGAAGACATAAATCAATTTAAGACGGACAAAGCGGCGGGGGAGGACGCCCTAACAAATGAGCTGATACCAGCTCTTGATGTCCAAGGCCGTCAGGGTTTATGATAGATATTCACCAACATCATGAACACCAACAGTGTTCCGGAGTCGCGGGCTTGGTCAGTTATTAGACTGACATTCAAAGGTGGTGACAAAGACCACTCAAAATTGAATTCGTATCGGCCCATTGCAGGATCGCAGTGTTTATACCGACTATACATGTCGATTCAAAAGATCTGACTGCAAACGTTTGTGGAAGATCATCAAATTATTGAATTCCGAAGAGATTGGAGGGGTTCCGATCACTCATTTGATCAAGATAGCTCGAAAAGATATCGATCAATTTTGCAACGCCCTTCTTGATCTCCGAAAAACCAACGATACGGTGAGCACGACCAAATTCTGCGCACCTCTCGTTGAGCTAGGCATCCCAGTTACATACGTCCGTCATCTCCAGGCTCTTTATATGACAACACCATATCGGTATAATCAGGAACTAACTTCATCGAGAGCAAGGTTGGCCTGAAACAAGGCTGCCCCATGTCGCCACTCCTCTTCGCTCTTTACCTCGTTCCGCTGGAACGCCGTCTCGGTGTCCTCGTAAAGTGACGCGCGTTAATCCATCCATCCAACTCTCCGTTTCGAGTCACTGTTCTTCGCTGACGACATTGCTGCGGTACACTCTTAAAAACGTTGGGTTAAATTATTTTGGTTATTTCATTTTTAACTACTTTTTGAGTCAAAAATAACCCAAATGTAGTTGAAAATCTTGAAACGCAAAATTTGGGTTAAACAAAATTAGGTTGTTTTTAAGATAATATTATAGCAACCCAAAATTGGGTCATACTATCAAATTTAAAGTTCCCACGCGCCAAAGACGATATGAGCATCGAAAATGTGTCCATCGAACTTGTAGTCTTTGGAAGACTGGAAATTAAAAATTTTGCGCCATTCCTGCATCGTTTCCATAAGTGCTTGAAAGGATTCTTAATTTTTGATTCTAAAGGTATAGAATATTTTTAATTTAATTTACTATTTATAATTTAAATTTTTCCAATATTTTAAATTTCTTATTTATGTTGTGTTAATATTTCAGCGGAAGAACGTAATGAGCTCCCTTGTTTAAATTTATTGCAAATTACCAAGGCCCTACGATATTCTTTCCAGTGTGATCAAATTTATAAACCAAATTAATTGTTAATTTATAACCCAAAATTGAGTCATATATTAACCATATTTTGGGTAACTTATAAATTTAACCCAAAATATCGTTATTAAAATAACCCATTTTGGGTGAAAACGAAAACCACCCAATATTTTGTGTGGTTAAATACTGACCCAACAATGGGTCAAAAAAACAACCCAATTATTTGTTAAATTATAACCCAAAATTTAGTCATATATTAACCATATTTTGGGCTAATGTTCAACCCATATTTGGGTAACTTATAAATTTAACCCAAAATAGAGTTTTGAAAATAACCCGTTTTGGGTGAAAACTAAAACAACCCAATATTCGGTTTGGTTAAATACTGACCCAACAATGGGTAAAAAAACAACCCAATTTGGGTCAAAAACAACCCAATATTTTTAAGAGTGTAGCGAACTGGGAAGCAAATCTTCAAGTTATTTTGGATACATGCGGAGACTTCGTGACGGAATATGGCCTGGAACCCCCCGGATATCATTTACGTACCCAGACATCCACATCCAAGGGGCAGTCATTCCCTGCACAGAAGAAGCGGTCTACCTGGGCGTGAAAATCGGCGTAGTTGACGACTACTTAGCGTCGCACGAGTAGTCGTTATTGGGGAAAGCTGTAAGAATGTCTGGATTAGGATTAATTATACACAGGGATATATCGTTCCAGCTTAAAACTCCATTAAGTAGCGGAAAAGATTGTTGTAAACCCTCTATCAGAGGAAATCAGAGAATAAACGGAAGTCCCCATTGCGCATGCGCGAAACGTGTGTCAAACTACTACCGAATTGGAAACACATTTTGAGCCAAGGCTTAGTGACCCCCCTCCCCGTTCTTTTCACCTAGATAATTTGGTAACATTTTAATTAATTTACCCTCAGACTACAAATTTCAGTAATTAAGTTGTTACCATTGACTCTGTTGCTTATATTGCTTGGTTCTGATGGTGTAATAGCTAGCAACTCAAATGTATGATCGCTAAACATTTTTAGTTTCAATTGCTATGACGGAGAATCACCATGCCAACGTTTAGCTCTCCCCCCCCCCCGATCTGCCCTTGATCCACTTATCACGCATGCGCTTTAGTAATTTCCGTTTGGGCGCCGATTTAACCACTAGAGGTTTCATAACAATCGTTTCCGCGTTTTTGCTTCTGTGGGATATCCCTGTGTTTAAATAATCCAAGGTCTGGGGTTGCCCAACATAAGGGCTATCTACTACTACCCGAAAGGGAGTAGTGGTTCCCACTTTAGCTTATGGCAATGATGCCCTGACTTTCAATGATTCTAGCACACGAAAATTGGTACAGACGCGGCGTGTGGTTGGAAAGACGGCTGTCGGTGGAAACATCCTTACAGCAAAAACAGCCTTAGAAGGGGAACTGGCTTGGTCTTCCTTCGAAGAGATGGGGGCCAAAAGTAAGTTAAACTACCTGGGAAGGTTGATATACATGGACCCAAACCGGATATCCAAGCGGGTATTTGATTACGTCCGCTTGGTGGGTTTAAATTATTCGGTGGTATAAACAGCTCTACTTCCTTGATGGTTACTACGGGAAAAATCCGCATCGGTCGTCCACTCAGTCGGAACAGGAATGGGCCTCCATAGTTTAGAAAGGAGTTTTGGGGCTAGCCCAACGGAAAAGGGAGGAGGAACTCGACTGGCATCCGAGTCCGACGCGTTATAGATCCAAAGAACGATCCCTTTTCAAACAAATATATTTGAATGGTGTTGGTTGCCAACTACTATTTCAGGCGCAAACTGGATAGCACTAGACAGCGAAGCGACTTTTGGAGGTGTTCGGACGGGATTCCTTCTGCCCTGACGAGAAAGAGACCCTAGAGCACATCCTGATGGTGTGTCCGCGATGTAGGACTATCCACGAGAACATAACAGACACCGTAGCCCTTGCCAGTCGCTTAGCGCTGGACTAGGACCATACTAGCGTATATCTTCTCACCGCCAAGGCATTTCCTAAGGCCTGGTGGTGTGACAGTATTACCTGAACGAATTGCACCACATCAAATTTATTTTAAATGATATTCTGCCTGCAAAGTTTTAAAAAAAATTATAATTATAATTATAATTATTATAATTCAATTCATACTTTGTTCATTCTGTAAAACAACATGTGTTAATTAACAATAATAATGATGATACTACTAATAGTAGTAATATTTTTTTAAATTGTGGTGTTGACTAAAATTCTTAATTTTCCGCTTCTTGGTTTTCTAAATTTGTGTATTTATCTATTTTTTAATTTTCAAAATGTGAAACAAAATTGTAATATCCTGCGAACATAGCTCTTCCCTGATTTAAAAGGAACCCAATTTGGGAAAGTAAATGAAACATTAATTCATTAACAACGTGTTGGAACCCTTCTACAGGCATCTGGCCTATTTTGACTTATTTTCTTATTCACTACCATCAAACAGTGTTTTTTTTTAGTTTTATAATTTTAATAGCAATTAATCAATAAAACGTGTTTATAAATAAATAACAATGTTGTTATTTATCGTTGCAGATTCCTTCCAAGGGCCAAACGAAAAGCGTCTATTGAATGATCTTCTGGGTAATTACAACGTTCTGGAGAGACCAGTCGCGAACGAAACAGAGCCTCTCATTCTTAGTTTCGGTTTAACCCTACAACAAATCATCGACGTGGTAAGTGTTCACTCTATCTCTCTATTATCCAGTCTAACGCAGAAATGTACTTCACTAAAGACCTCCTATTTACTCTCGAAATGTAAATTACTTAACAAAAATTATACGATATCTTCTAAAAGCAAAATAGAAGCTTAATTGCGTAAAATATCTAGAGGGGGGAGTGACGTTGAAGGGTGGTTTTGACAAGCTAATTAAGTAAATAATTAACCTTGTGTGAAGTACCGAGGTACCTGATTAATGCGAAACCGATATCGCTATTTTATAAAGCCTATCTTTGCGGCTTATTCGCAGCCCAAGGTATAGACGATGATAATTAAAAAAAAATCCAACTGATCTGAAGTAGATAAGGAAATACCGCGTGGGTGTATTCATTTTCTTTGTACTACGTGGATCGGACGTATTTTGCAAGTCAATGGAACTACTTGCAAGGAGACTTTTAATACGGAATAGGAAATTCGTCGCGTTTTTATCTTCGGCCACGTCCTTTCACGAGTTAATTTTAACAGATTGAGTTTTAAATACCTCTTAAAAACTAGACCTCGTTGACGAGGGCTTTTGGTTTTCGATTTTATAATCCGTCATTTTTTTGCGTCATGGATAAAAGATAAGAGGAAGTTACTTTACTTCCGAAACTTTTGGAGAGTTCGGAACAGTTTGCAAACAATATTTTAATCACGCCGAACTTTTTTGTCCTCAGTTTTTAGAAACGTGTGAGTGTATCATTATTTTATAGATTTAAATCTAATTTAAATAGATTTATTTAAAATTATATTTAGATAAAATTAAAATATTATGCTCCCCGATTGTAAAAAAATAATATTTCTATGGCAAAGGTTCGGTATCTTTTAACAATCTCGCTTTAATATTTCAATTTATTTTAGGCAGTTTTAGCACCTCATTAAAATTTCTAGAGGTGAAAGAAAATATTGACTGCACTTTAGAACCAAGCGTATTTTATCTGATGTACTGTCCAAACACGAAATTACTTCGTCGCGTGTCCTGCTTTATCGACTAAATATTAGTCTTGAAAACACCGTATGATATCTCAATTTCTGAAGCCTAGATTCTAAAGTTTAGACGTGGATAAAATCTCTGAATTTGGCCCCAACATTCGGGTTGATAAATTTTAATGATATATTAAAATACAGCCACGAAAATGTTATTCTTTAAACTAATATTTATGGTTTTCTCGTTGAATGTGACCTAAAAGTCGCTTTGGTATAGTGAAATACAGGGTGTTTCAAAAGGTTATGCAAAAATTTGAAGGAGTTGTAGGGGGTGAGTTGAGAAGTAAGCCCGTTGTTTTCCCATTTTCCTACAATGAGTTAAAAGAGCGCCAGAGAGCTTCAAAGTGTGGCCTACTAGCCCCTGGAAGTAGGCTGCAATAGGCGCAAAATCAAGCAGCATGTAAACGCAAACATTAAGGTTTGGGTTCGTGTGATAGGTAAAAAAGGATTTTGTAAACAAATCGAGGTAACTAGCGTAAAAAAGTAAACTTAAACAGGCCCTGCGGCTTGGTTTTGCACTCGTTGCAGCCTACACTTTGAAGCTCTCTGGCGCTCTTTTAACTCATCGTACGTGGGAAAACAACTGGCATACTACTCAACTCACCCTCTACAACTCCTTAAAATTTTTGCATAACCTTTTGAAACACCCTGTATACGGGCGGAAGGTTAGTAAAACTTCAAATTGAAATCACTTCCATCTGTTCAAAATCCGACAGACCATATTGAATCGATATTAGATATTAGTTTTTAAACATTGATTTTTGGGGCTTTTCTTGGCTAGGAAAAAAAAACTATTTTTTTTCAAGTCTTTGTTTTTATTTGTTGGAAGATAGTCCGCTGCTTTTTCTCCCCGTTCTCCTTCGGTTCTCCTTTTCCGAAGTCCCCCGGTTTGTAATCCTTCTGAAAGCCCAAAACAGAATAAAAGTAGGGGACTTTCAACCCTTTAGTCAGAAATAAATTTGGGTCTTTCTCCGTTTTTGGAACCGACGCGTTTGAAAATATTTTTCCACCGATATTCAGATCCGCCGCGAGCCATTTTCTCTCGTCGCAAAACTGAGGACCAGGACGCTCCCAATTCATCTTTTCCTTCCAAACGAGAAGTTCAAATATACGCGCATCTCTCTCTCTCTTTTACCCGTATAGATTCTTTCTTCATTTCTTATTCATCAATTTTTGGGTTTGATAGGAAGAAGAGACTCTAACCTCATAAATCATGGAAATCGGACCATGGAAAAGCTTCCTCCATTTTACATATTGCTAAATCGGCACTCTTTCCCTTATCATATATTTATTAGAAGCCTTATATATAGTTTTTCAATAATCATCTAAATGAGGAATGAAACGACGGAAGCAAGAACGCTTTTATTGGCGGCACAGGCCTAAGAGGAACCAAAATTAAAAATAAATTACTTTGGTCTGACTACGTTTAAGAGGAGTTAATCTACCGTTTGAACCAGTGGTGGCGCTAAGGGGTAGGCCAGGTAGGCCACTGTCTACCTTAAAAATTTTGGGGGGCCCCAAAATCACCCTATAAGGGGCCCCAAATTGATCTAGAAAGGGTCTCAAAATTGTCCCAAGAGATAAAATTATTTATAAATAACAATGAAACAAATGTCGATAATGTATTTAGAAATTTTTGAGGTATCTCCTAGTAAATAAAACCAGTTCTGTTATATATGGACTCGTTTTACTGTTGTTAGAACTATTTTATTCGTCATGTACATCACTACTTTATTTTATTGAAGCATTTCGTTGAGAAAAGGGGGGTCCCGGGCCCATTTATTTGGTTTGCCTACCCTCGCGAAAATTCCTGGAGCCGCCACTGGTTTGAATCTTCGTGTTTTAAAAACTTGGATCAGTCAACCTATGGGCCATACTGTATTCCCCAAAATTACAATACATCCTATTTAAAACATTTGGAATAATCTGGATTTTCCGAGATATATCAAGAATTGATCTATTTATATATAGAGATAATGTCTATATTCCGTCAGTCGCGACGCATCATGAACCAGGGGAATCAACTAAAGGGGGGAGGAAATGGAAAAGGAGGCATTCTTATTTAACGGGTCACGCGGATATACGTATATTACGTCAATCGCGTCAAGAGGACGTAATATTTAGGGAGCTAATAATGCGCAGCCTGGAATTGATTGACATTTAAGGGGAGGGGCCAGGTTCTTATCCTAGAGCTGCAACGGAAGCGAAGGGAAAAATCGACGGAATATAAACATTATCTCTATATATAAATAGATCAATTCTTGATATTTATTTGATAATTTGTAATCCCATATATCTCCAATAATTTTAAGATTGTATTTTCAGGGGTTATTGTCTAAGAGGGGCTCTGTTTTCAATTTAGTTTTAGGCAGCGTAGCGAGGATATTTGGCGCCCAGGGCAAAACACCCAAATTGGCGCCCAACTCTGGAAAAGCTTTGGTCCCATTCGACTGAAATCCCATTCGTTCGAAAACGATTTAACATTGAGTCCCAATCGATCGAAAATACCCCAATTGTGCGGTTTACAGCCCAATTTTGCACGTTTATATTATTTTTATAGTACATCAAATTTCGTTTTTATGAGACGTTTTTTAAATAGGTTTACTTCTTATATAAATAAGTGTTGATAGTCTTATTGGAGACATGAAAAATTAAATTGTTCGAATTATTGTATTCTTGATATAAATAAAAAGTTCAAAGCATAAATATATTTATAAAAGCGCGCCACCCTAGGGAAGTGAGAGACTAACCTAACCTAACCTTACCGTTAGTACACCTGTAGCAATTTTGTTTAGGTATAACGTTTTTTGCGTAAACTGCTATATCTCGGGGCAAAAGTAAAAAACAAAACAAAAGGTCCCAATGAACCGAATCCGCCTTTTGGGCTATATTTCGGAAACATATTGAATTCGGTCGAATGGGAATATACCCTGGAAAACCACATTAATTTGTTTTAATTAAAAAAAAGTGTACTTTTCAAGTTTCAAGAAATATGAGTTTAATATATAATCCAACAAATCCATCTTACATGTAATACTTTGGCGCCCCCTAGCCATTGGTGTCCGGGGCCGATGCCCCCCTGCCCCCCTACGCCTCTGGTTTTCGCCTATATAAGAATCGATAGAGGTAAATGAACCTCATCTTTTATCAAGAAGGTGGTAGCTTATTTATTTACAGTCGACCTAAATCAGCTCAAGCGCGCGGATAAACAGAAGATCTGATTACGCAATAAATTGCGAAGTATCAATCGGCGGGTGACTTAACTCGAAGTAAACCTATTTTCTCTCCGCCATTTTATATAAGTCTCGATAAAAGGCAATGGTGGCGTAGGGGAAGGGGGCTCGTATAATGTTGAGGGAGAGATAAAAATCAGTTGGAGAGATGGGCGGTTCGTCGTGGCGTCGCCCACGTATTTATTCGGCCTAAAATGACCCATAAAAAGAGAATGAGCAATATCTTTAGGTCCTTCTCTTTTGGGGGGGTTGTCGGCCCCGAACGAGTGATTGAGCGTAGAAAGTGGCGTGTCCTAAGTGGCACTACAGCTGCCAGAATGCCACGACGATATTTTGGTTCTTTTTGAATCGGAGCTGCGGGACTTTGGGACGGAATGGCCCCTCTCTGAAAGCATCTGGAGTGGGTCATTTGTCGATGGCTTATGGTCCGGTCCTCTCTAGCCGAAATCTCCCCTTTACTTTCCCTCATTGATACCTCTTCGCTATAAATCGTGACTTCACTTCTCTCTCTCCTCCCAGATGCTCGTTTTCGTTTTTTTTGCCGCTCGCTAGTCCTCTCCGAGTATACAAGCCGTAAACCCGACTGACCCGACTAGTCTTTTTACTTCCCCCTCCCCCTCCCGCTTTCGTTAGTTTGAAAGGAATGCCTTTAAAACCGCGATTATGTACTATAGTGTACCGCTACGCTATAGGGCCTTGCCAAAAGTTAGTTTTAAAGAGAATGATTTAGTTAGATCTCTTACTCCTTTCGAGATATCCTTTTCAAATCTGATAAAGCGCCGAGCTCGCCTTTTCAAACTCTAATTACGCGTTTCGACTGACTTTTTGAGGCTTGCTGTGGAAAACGGTAGAGGTCGGGGACGGTTAATCATTATCCATGTTCAAATTGATTTTTTTCGGGGAAAAAATGTAAACAAAGAAATTTACCGGTTAATATTTCGGGAAATTATTAAAAAACATGTATTATTCGTAAAATTTGAGCTTTTTATCGTAAAAAACGTCGTTTTTCCGAATAATTTTACAAATTTATCAAAAAATTAATCGGATAATACAGAAATATAAATTACTTGATCAAAACATTTTACAAATAATTTTGAGAGCTTTATCTATTGAATAAAAGTTAACCATCCCCGACCTCTAGAAAACGCTGATTTTAATTATAAATACAGTGAGCCCTATCTTGTATTTTGGAACAGATGTAATTGAGACTGTACCATACAGCTAAAGCGACATCTTCATTTAATTTTCTCTACGCGTTCTAACTACGTAATTTCTAGCGAGATTGACCTATCTAGCATTACCATAAGTAACGTATTAAGAATAGGTATGATACTTTCTATTTTCCCGACGCTACGTATCATCTTTATAATTAGGCGGTAGCGCCATCTATATTTTGTAAAGTTATATGGCTAAAAATAAATAATGATTAGATAACTCACCGTAACTTGAGTTAAAAAGGATCGTGTTGACAGAATACAATTAGTTTTAAACAACTTCAAAGGTTTGTTTGTTACGAGAAATCATACATTTCAATTTCGCATCAGATTCTCGAAAAAATTCAATTGCAATATAGTTGCCACCGCTAGAGACAGATGCCGCCACGGTAGAACGATAAAGTTGGATAAGTCTCCTTATTGAACGAAATTGGTCCCGCGCCAGCCAGATTTAGTTGTACCTCTATTTATTCCCAACTCAATGATTTCATCATTCAATCATTCATTAACGGAAATCGTTTAGTGTCACACTTATTTTTATTACGTTACTTATGGTAATTCTTACCCGTCATAATAACTCTCGAAATTAATAATTGAAAACTACACGCCTTAAATTTATCATAAAATTGTTAAATAATGAACTTTCATTTTCAATAAATAAAAGTGACGTAAATTCGTGTTAATATCAATATCGCATCTTAAGTATCACAAAGGCCTAAATTTGAGTTGACTGCTTGCGAACGCCTGTTACCATGGAAACTTAAAGAACACTCGTACATCACCCATCAACTCGCGAAACGTAAAATGATCGTATAAAGGTATAGATTTCCATCTCAAATAGCCATTTTGAATTAAAACGATTTCCCCCCTATTTACTGCAGATTGAAGCATCTAGTTATTTCGTTCGCCAAGTGAAAAGCGCATTATTTTCCACTACACTTTTCCAAATAAAACGCTTTCTAGGACTAAAATTACGACCCTTTGGCCAATGTAGTTGATGTTACCTCCTATAATTCATCCTTTAATATTTGGTTTCACATTCGCGACATTTTAAGGCGTGATATTTTCCCCGCTATTGACTACGCTATTTTCTAAGATTTGTCCTAGTATATATATTTTTTTATCTCCGAGTCCTTTGTAGGAAATGCAATGTCGTTTCCAGATAAGAATTTTATAACGCGGTTAACATTTAAGTATTTAACATAAATATTCGGCAGGATCTGCCCTCCGTAATGTCATTCTCTGATAACGTAGCGGAATATATTAGCGCTATTAAATCTATCTCATTAAATGCGTTCCGGGTACAGCGGTAAAAGCTATCATGTTTTATTTCGCAGATAGTGGGCTCGTTTGAGAAACGTCGCGTTTTACGATTTTATTAAATGGAATTTATACTTGTAAAATATGACTTATATAGTTCTAGGCTAAGTTATTGCAAAATAAATATTTTACTTCTAAATTTACATTGAGTTCACTGAATTTTTTAGCTTCATACGCACTGAATTTTTAAATTTTCCATTGACAATTCATTAGCAGTAAAAAAAGGGTTACTGACTTACAAGCACTAATTTACGTGGTTTCTATTTTTGAAAAGAAAACAGAAGTGATTTCATAATATTTGAAGCGAAAAAAACCTGGATTACGGAAGAGACAATTTTACAATATTATTTTAATAATAATTTCGTTAGACTAACTTACAATTGTTAGTGTAAAAAGTGTAAACAATTAATGCTTTTAACGAAAATAAATTAATACAATTTTAATTTAATACAATTAATTTTGGTTATAGGAAATTTTGGTGTTTAGGTTTTCGGTGCGAAGTGGTTTTCAGCGTTACTATTGGTGCTATTTAATTTCGGTGTTTGTGTTTTTTTTTCATAGTAGTTTTTTATGTGACTTATTTTTAGTGTGAGGTAATTTCAGTGTTTGGGTTTTCGGTGCAAATTAGTTTTTAGTGTAACATACTATTGGTGCTAGGAAATTTCGGTGTTTGGGTTTTCTCTGTAATGTAGTTTTTAGTGTGACTTATTTTTAGTGCGAGGTAATTTCAGTGTTTGAGTTTTCGGTGCGAAAATTTGGTAGCTCAAAGTTTCGATGGACGAAGGAAACTTTTATAAAAATATTCTTAATTTAAAATACTCATTTCTCATTACAATTATTTTAAAATGACATAAGCTTTTTTCATAAAATATTTTCGCCGGACTAACAACCAAATATTCTCCGCACCAAAAAATCAAAACCGAAACACGCGTGCACCAAAAAACGTCGGTATCCCGTTCATTTTAATTTAGACGTTTAAGGTCGTGATTGTTCGTAATTGAACAAAGAGTGAAATTGAAAAGAAAAAAAAATTCGTCAGAGTTCTTTATATATTCTTTCCCATAGGATGAAAAAAATCAAATTGTAACATCTAATCTTTGGTTAAACCTGGTAAGTTTTTAAGGCGTCGAAGACCAGTGGTGGAGGTTTAAAAATCCAATCTGACTATATCAATGTGTATATACATATATTTCGATTACAAATTTGATATAATTCGTTGTTGAAATCCCCTTTTCCCCGTGGGCCATTTTTTGCACTATTGCCTTCTTCATTTTGAGAAGGACGAGGGAGCTATATTTTCCCAATTTGGTTTCCTTTAAGGTTAATCCGAGCGACGTCTCTAGATTAATCTCAATCGAAGTCAAATATCCGCTCACTTGTGCTTTCATGTGATACAGTTTTAATTTTCCTCGTTTCATTTGAACCCCCGCCAACCCGCCATCTCGTCCACCAATCCAGGCAGATTCGTCATTTAATAGCCACCCGATGTCTTCTCAAACCGAAATCTTGCAGTAGCGTGAAATATAATTATCTTCGTGTGTCGTTGCACTTGGACAAACAATATATTTGCTATGCGATTATGTTGAAACCTATTTATGTTTTTGGCTCCTGATTGTCCTTCAACAATTATTCCCCTTTTCTCTTATAGGACGAAAAGAATCAGCTTTTAGTAACAAATATCTGGTTAAAATTGGTAAGTCTTAAAAAGCTAATACTCTACCTAACAATAGAGGATAAAGTCTAGTTGGAAAGGTGCAAACGGACTCGCGATTTCTAAACTCGGTTCTAACTAAACTCGACTAACTAAATAAATTACAAACCAAACTATCCCTGTATATCGTTTCTAAATTAAAATGGACAAATCGCTTTGTGTGGTCAGAGAAAAAAAAGTCTCACTAAAATCGAACTCTAAAATAACGCGCAGCCTAAATTCTGTATAACTAAACATTGTTCTAAAGCGCGCGCTAAAATCGGGCGATCTACCTGAAGTTGTCTTTATAAACTCAAATAATTTCAACTGCATTTATCCTCTAACAAATATTATCTCTTCTTTCCGTGAAACTAATTTTTTACGCATGCTAATTAAATTTAATTACGAAAAATGTTACCGTACATTGGAGAGAAAAGAACATTTTAAGTGTCATACACCATAATATTAAATACTAAAAATTATTAACCATAATAAAATTAATATAATTAAAATAAATGCGACTATTTAAAAAATATAAATACTGGGTTTAAGTCGTTTTTATTTTAATTTCAATAATCGTACACTAATATTAAATATGGCGCTTAATATACAACGATATCGCGTTAATTCACAGTTGTATGACATTTAATAATGCAAACGAATTATTTTTATTTCTTGGCACAGATGGCGCTGACCACAGTTTTGCATGCGTTTCTTCTTTCTAACTTTCTAAATTCGAAATAATATTTTACCCCAAATATATATTAGAAAAATTATTACTTAAAACAAAATTATATACTTATTTTAAAATTCGGAGTAGTTCCATCTAAATTAAAAACGTATTGTAGATATTTAAATTTAATTAAATAATCCGCGTTATTTAGTCGACGATATAGGCACGTAAATTTAACGTAAAGTCCCGTTTAAAGTGTAGCTCTAGTTGGGATTTAAAACGATACGTACCGCGATAAATGATGACATCTAAAAATTCTAAAGTCTAAGGCTTACCAAAGATTCCATCAAAATCTATTGTTTACGAGATTTCAATCTAACTTAACCAGATAAGTAGCTCGCCAATTAAGATAGGCCTCTTTTTTCGAATAATGATAAATTATAATGAGGAAGCGTAACAATCGTTCTATGACTTCACCAAACCCCAATGGTCTTCTGATCATCCTTTTTCCGTCACTCTATTTGCCTTGCATACATTTCAAATAATCCATTTCTGTTTTGCTATGAATGTATTTTTTTTTGGGAAAAAAAGTGTTTCCGCTTTCGATACCAGAATTTCACCTTTTGAAAAATTCTAGCATGAAGCTCGTACATTTTTATAGATCTTAGTTGTTTTAAATAAATGCACGTTAGAAAATTGTCTCTGCAACTATTTATTTTCTATTTACAAATTAGATTTTTATCTTCCATTTAATGGGTTAGACATTAAATTGGAATGTTTTAGTTTCAGAAAGGTATTAAGATAAATATAATACCGAGAATTTCAGAGCTAAGAAGAGAGAGAAGGGGAAAAAAACCTCAATTGAGTAAAAGCACCATTTTTTATTATCCCCCCCCCCCCCGGCCGCTTGTGAGATAATGATTCTCCTCTCTATCAGAAGCAATTTCTTAAAAATCTCTTAATTAAGGAAAGTGCTCTTAAGACTTTTGCCGCTGTCGTTTCTTTCAAAACGTATTCATGGAATCGCTCATTTAAAAAATTGGAGGTTTGATTATGGAATTAATGCCAATTGTAGAATAATAATTAACTATATTTCAATAATTAAAAAGAGAAGCCATTTAAATTCAATCTCATTAATTAGCTTTCCACATTTTTAAACCGGGTTATTTTTTAAAATAAAGGGCTTGATGTATTGCTTCGAAATAACGTACACTCTGTTTGAAAAGTCTTCGACAGCTGAAATTTTTGCCCTCTTTTTAATTCTGCTAGAAAACTATAATAGATAGATTGATGAAACCAATTGCAACTTTTATTTATTTTCCAATATCTTTCGTTATTTATCGGTTTCGTCCGACAAAAATTAATAGTTTGGCGGGACAACTGTTTAAATATTGGTGCTACGGCACTGACTCGCGCGTTTTTGAATTCACAATGGTCGGTTCATATTTAGAAAGTGGAAAAATTATCCCTCTACAACCAACGGTTGAGAAGTTATCGCGTTTCCAAATTGTCGTCGAAGTTGCGTTATTTATAATCGCTTGATGCATTTTAGGTGTTTCCTAGTTTCGAGGAGAGTTTGGAAACGCTATAACTTCTCAACCGTTGGTTGTAGAGGGATAATTTTTCCACTTTCTAAATATGAATCGACCATTGTGAATTCAAAAACGCGCGAGTCAGTGCCGTAGAACCAATATTTAAACAGTTGTCAAAAATGAGTTTTGACGGTTCCCGCCAAACTATTAATTTTTGGCGGACGAAACCGATAAATAATGAAAGATATTGGAAAATAAATAAAAGTTGCAATTGGTTTCATCGAACTATCTATTATAGTTTTCTAGCAGAATTAAAAAGAGGGCAAAAATTTCAGCTGTCGAAGACTTTTCAAACAGAGTGTACAAATTAAATTATCAAGAATTCAATCAAATTTAGGTTCCGGAAATGCAATATTAGTCGAAATTGCCGTATATTGGGGGTAACTTCGGCTTCAAGCTGTTATAGTTTAATTTGTCCTTCACTAATACGAAATAGTTTCCACGCGATTTTACTAATGTATTCAAACTTCAAATTCGTTGATATAAGTCCTAATTGGTTTTAAATGGGTGATTTTCCACCGAAACATTTCCCTCCCTCTCTCTCGATTCTTAGCTTAATAGGAGAAACAGGATGACCAATTTGGTCGTTTTATTAGAGAGCTTAGCTCTTCAAAACGCTCCGAGAATAACGTGTCATATATCGCCTATAATCTATAGACTTTGGAAGCCTAACCGCCAGCGCGGCTTTAATATTTTGATTAAAGTCGATATTGTAATCGTTATTTTCTAAGCGATCCTCCGCGCTTAACCTCGTTATTGACCTTCGTATGCGGTGGCATTTTTGCAGGAGTGGGTAGACGTCAACTTGCGCTGGAATCCCAGTGACTACGGCGGAGTGAAAGATCTGAGAATTCCGCCCAACAGAATATGGAAGCCCGATGTCCTTATGTACAATAGGTGAGTAGCGCTATTACGCCTTCCGCGTCCTTGTATTAACGCGCCAGACAATTCGCGACGCGTTACCGTCTCCGCTAACCTTAAGTACCGTTAGGCGGCTCGGATTTCCGGCTTAATGGAAGCCTCCAGGGAGGGATCTAGAATCCAGCGACAATAGACAAATAACGGCTAATCGTCGAAGGGCTAATACGATTTTATGAGTTGTCTAATAATACGTTGAAAGGGGAAATTTCAAGTATGAACCCTTAGCCCGCCAGTAAATGCGAACAGCGAGTGAAAAGGTCTCGAGATGCTTCTCAAGTTTGCCCCTCCCCCCTCCTCAATAGTCGTCGTTCGTCGTTCAAAATGAATATGTTTATTTTCGCTTGAAACGGTCTTATTTAAAGTGGGTGGTTCGATAAGCATTCGGTGGAAGGAATTTATTATAACCGGTCGGAGATCTTGTAGGCTTCTTGTCGGTATATTGAAAGATCATTGATAAGCAAAATTGAAAATTTTATTAGACTTTCTCAAAATTAAATGGTTATTTACATTAGGTCAAGGCTTACTTATTTGACCTTTGATGTGGTGCAATAAAATGATGCTTAAGGCGCTTTCTGTCTTTGCAATTTGCAGTGCCGACGAGCGATTCGACGGCACGTATCCCACAAATGTCGTAGTTCGAAGCAACGGAAGTTGCTCTTACATCCCACCGGGGATTTTCAAGAGTACCTGCAAAATAGATATAACCTGGTTCCCATTCGACGACCAAATGTGCGAGATGAAGTTTGGATCGTGGACATATGATGGTCTGCAACTCGACCTCCGTCTGGCCGGCGAAGAGGGCGGAGATCTGAGCACTTACGTCCACAATGGCGAATGGCATCTCATGGGTCGGTATTCCTAGCGAGCGTATTGTGGCCACACGAAACTATCACTTCTCCTACGCTTATTAAATAATGAAATTTGTAGTTTAAGTGAAATGTTTATTTTGACATTTGTGTGTTTCGTCCGGCCACAGAGGTTCCGGGACATCGCAATGTCCATCTTTACTCTTGCTGTCCGGAGCCTTACGTAGACATCACATTTACCATCCACATAAGGCGTCGAACCTTGTACTACGGTTTCAACCTCATTATCCCTTGTGTTCTTATTTCGTCTATGACTTTGCTCGGCTTCACACTACCGCCTGATTCTGGCGAAAAACTCACCTTAGGTAAGACGTTCTTCTTATTTTTCCGCTTTAATGTGCCCCGCCGTGTTAACCCCTTATTTCGTAAGTTTAAGAAGGCGTTGTTATAGCACTCTTCTTTTTAGCCCCGGAAAAATTGAGTTAACAGTTGATTGATCAAAGGGTCTTTGCGTATAAGGGAAAGCTCTTCCAGCCCGAAAACCCCTCCCAAAAAACAGCTTACGTAAGCTCGAAATTAAAAGCAAGGGCTGGCTTTGTCTTACGCGGCCGTGTCGATCAAAACTAGCTTTTTTTTCTCACTGGGGAAAGAACTTTTAGTGGGCCGAGGGTGCCCGGTTAGTCATTAATGAGTGAACCCTGTTTATCCATTCAAACGTAAATTCTGCCCAAGAGGGTTTAAAATTTATCAGGATGGCTAATTTAATTTCCGCGCTAGCTACGTCCCTATTAACGTAAACATTCTACGCCTCTAAGAAATACCACCCATTCTTAAGATAACGTGGTTCTATCCCGATTTTAAAGGTACAAAGGTGTACTTTTAACGTACATTATTTTAAAAAAGAAAGTTGTTGTTGAATAGAATGGATCAATAGATGGACGCCATTTTTACAAACCATGATCAGCTTATTTTAAGAAGGTTGTAAGAAAAGCATCGTTTCATTTGGTATTTTATAACTCACCAGGCAGAAGCTCGATATTTGGTGTGATGCTAAGCTGATATACGTTTAAAGAATATTTTTAAAAATAAAAGAATATTATAAATGTAATAATAACGATAAATTGAGACATCGTTATTTCACCCCATTCAATGGTTTGTTTTAGAAAATATTACTGAGAAATGTTTAGGGTTTCGTACCCATATCTACATATTTATAAAGGATGATAAAATTGGCGAATAAGTAGATAAGTCCACAATGAAAAGGGATAATAAAGCTAAACCCTAAACAAATTTGAAGAAATTTAAAACTTACTAATAGCTCGTACCGATAGGTCTTCGAGCAAACAAAAACGCGAAACTCGGACCAAATAGAATATGGACTTATCTACTTATTCGCCAATTTTATCATCCTTTACAATGCAGTCCATAGGTGGTTCGTTTTAACTTAACATTACGTATATACTAATATCCACCACTCTCCCCCTATTCGGCTTTCCGTTGCTATGCAACTCGTTTTGAAATTTTTAATATTTAGGCTTAGTTTCTCTATTCGGTGTTATAGTCGCGAGCCAGATTTCCCGCACGGTACTGACGAGTCCCAAATAGGACGAAACCGGTGTACCGTTGAATTTTCTGGCTATTTTATTTTATTTTATTTTATTTTATTTTATTTAATTATTCACTCGAAGATCTATTTGGTCCGAGTTTCGCGTTTTTGTTTGCTCGAAGACCTATCGGTATTAGTAAGTATTAAATTTCTTCAAATTTGCTTAGGGTTTAGCTTTATTATCCCTTTTCATTATGGAATTATCTACTTATTCTACATATTTATAATCTGGTGAAAACCAAATGGGCCTTTCAGAAGCCTGAAGGATTATGGTAGGGGCATGTTAGGATTTTACCAAAATCACCACCTTCAATCGCTGCTAGGTGAGCCGGAATCAGTTAGGCGAGAAAAAAGTGTACACGATTGTAAAGAAAAAAACAATTCCCAATTTGACAATGCTGATGAAATTTAATGGCAGACGCGTTAAAGTAATATCGACAACTAATTAAATTCCGCCAGATTAGCGTCAATTCAATTACAACAACCGATCTAGTTTATAGACGAGCTACGCCAGTTTTCTTGGTATCCGTAGTTAATTTCGACAATAGGCTTTGGTTAATCCTCGCTTATCTTATTCGAACCCGGTTGATTTGCGGTTAATTAAAATATTCAAATCGATTTCGAGCCGGGGTAGGAAGATGGATGATGTCCTCTTTGTATTTGCGGAGGCAGTGAGGAGGGCTTAGCCCCTGGGAAGTTTCTAATTTAAATTCGGTGATGTACTTATACGCTCAATTTAGGAAATGAATTTTATATTGCCAACATTGTAAAGGAAAACAAAGTTTGCTTTATATCAAAAAAGACGTTTGACGTTATAAAGTAGAAAATGAGCTAAAAGTAAAGTTGCTTATTAAATTTTCCGGTAATCAATCTTGTTAAAAGTGACGTCGCAATGTTACGAAGACAGTCTTTCGACTCCAGTTATTATCGCCAACTCTTCCTATAACGTTATCCTCGGGGTAAGTACGCGTATGGAGTGAAGTTGAACGGGTGTTTTAAGTCTGGTTTGCACTGGTGAAAAAAAAGCGTTTTTTCGCGTCGTGTGGGCTCTCAAAACCATGTGCCAGTTCCTCCATTAAGGAAAGGCGGCAATAAAGGTGAATCTTATCGGGATTCATCAGGAGCCATATAGAGTTTTATCTCTGGTGAGCGCGCACACTCGCGCTCTGGGCCTAAAATAGTGGATCCTTTAATAGGCCACTGTAGAGATTTCGCACGTTCGGGTAGGTTTTCATTACTGTATTTTCGTGGACGACAATCCCCCCTGTTGCCCTTAAACGGCGTATCGTGTATTTGTTCTATAGCTGGTTCGTGCTGTTCTAAGCGAGAACATTACACTTTTAATAGACTATTATAGCTTTTACGGTTGACCGCTGTAAGTCAGCGTAAATGACCACGCTCTAAACAATAATGTACAACGTTTTGGGCTGCGTAGTTGCGTCTTTGTCCTTAAATCATTTATAAATAAAAAATTAGTTTCAAAGTGTTAATTTTCTACATTAACTTAATTTCATAAACCGTCACCTTTAAATCTAAATAAATATATAGTCAGCTAGGAAAACCCAAGGCACCACCTTAGGCCCAAGTCCTTTAGCGACTTTTATTGCCTTTTGTTCGAGTGGCCGGGTTAAATAGCGTAGAAAGGTGGTGGTAAGCCCTTCATGCCACGCGAGCCAACCCTACACTATCTATTACCGATACCCTCTACAAATTTGATGGAAAGGTGAAACCGAAGAACTCGCATTACCTACAACCAGAAGTAAATGAACCAAAGTTATCAGACTGCTATACTCCCCATGTTGGAGGCGTTTTCCTTATGAAGTTACATTTTGACATCGAATTTAAAATTTTGCTTCTAGGCAAAAAATAGGTTTTTGTGTTTATGAAACCATTTTTTATACATAGAAATAGCTATACCCACAATTCCCAAGTGCAATTCATCGAGTCAAAAGATCGGGATGGAAATTAGCTTTAATTTGACTCGATTTTCTCATCATTTTCATAAGGAAAACGCCCTAGCCGACTCTGAGCGCTATTTCGATAACTTCGGTTCACTTACTTCTGCTACAACCTAATAGAATTAAAATGTCGGTATTCAACCCGCATCCGAGCCCTATAAGGTATAACAGTTACATGTTGTTATTCAATTTTTATTAGCACCCTGTACCGTGGAAATCAGCAAACAAAGTTTCTTTTAACCATACGCAGAAGTTTTCCTTGGCTTAGAAGAAACTTCTAATTTTATTAATTCCTGCGTAATAAAACCAATAAATTTTCATAACGACATTAATTGACGTTATTGTTATAAAAGAAAAGGTAATTTAACAAAACCGAAACAGCATATTTAGCACGATAATGGGAGATACCGCACCAGGATATTCTCAGGGGAGTTGAAATATATTTTTCTAGATTACGAGTATCTCTTTACACTTTTACTAATGTAAGCACTTTTCCCCGTCAATCTGGAAACGTAAGTTGTGGTAGAATTGTGGTATTCGCCAGGAAGTGAACGTATTAATTTGAAGCAAAATGTCTGTAGTTTTTCGCGTGTGCTTTTAGCGATGGAACTGAGCTGGGGATAATCTTATTGGTGTCTGTTTTGTTGTTGTGGCGGGTGATGATAATTGTCTTATATCGGCAGGTGTGACCATCTTGCTTTCGTTGACTGTCTTTATGCTACAACTGGCTGAGGCCATGCCTCCTACGTCCGACGCCGTCTCCATCATAGGTGGGACACACAAGTACCCCTTTCTCGGACCCAAAGTACCCCCTCTCAACCCGCAATATCGACACACTCTCGCACACCAAACTAACACTCTCCCTTTGATTATTATCATTTTATTATTATTTCATTTTTGTTTTTTCATTTTGGTTTTTTGGAATCGTTGTGCTTTTTAGTTTGGTTTTATTTTCAAATGTCAGGTGGACCACGTGGCCATACAGATTCGAACCCGTTACTCTCTTTTTATTTGTGCATGTTGTGGTCAGTTGGACAGTCTCTTTAAGCCGTTCCCCGTTCAAAGCCCTGGACCCCCTGACCTCCGCACTACACGTTTTAGACCCCACCGTACCTTATTTTTTAAATGGTACCGGAATGCGCGAGCCAACTTTTGAGGGCATTCGTTACGAACGCAGCGTCTTGTTTTCCACATTTCCACTAGCCAGACCTAGCTTAAAAGTAGCCCATGGTTGATATTTGCAGGTGTCACCATTCTCCTGTCTCTGTCTGTCTTTCAACTGATGGTAACGGATACATTGCCTCCTACCTCAGACACTTTCTCGATCATAGGTGCGATTTTAGTTTCAGATCATGTTATCTCTCTCAAAAACAATATCTTATCCGGGATATTTATTTATTCTTTACAAAATCAATCTTTTTAGTTGAATTTTTGGATATTTTAAAACCTTTTACAACGCTAAGATAGAATACCAATTGATAAAATTTACTATTTATTTTGCGGCTTTTATGCAAATTATGATTTAGTTTTTATTCTCAATTTTATTTTTTTAAACGCGGTGACAACGGTAATCCAATTTTTTTCTCTAAATTTCGTTTAGATTTTTTTTAAATTAAAAAAAATTTAGTTATTGAAATGCATGAGACATAATTCGCTTATAGTGATGTCAAAACCGTACGTAGCGTAGACTAACTGATCTACCTAACTATAACGAATAATTTAACCGTCCTAAAACTATTTTAAATAATTGTTCCGCTTTTTATTGTTCTATCCTGATTAATTTAAATGACCCCCCTATAAGCGTTGCGAGTTTTAAAAGGTAATAAATCAGGTACGATTTGTTTATAAAGCGATAATCAAGTAACTCCATATTTTAGACCCCAAAACAGAGTCAGCTGGCATCGTGGCAGTAATTTCGGTAAATATAGTCTCGGAAGTCGTTTTAAAAACGCATGCCTACCACCAAACCCGTAAATTTAACTTATACGTATTGACATCGTGTGTTTTCGAAATGTTTATTAAAGCATTTAATGCATGCTTGGTTTTAATCGTCGAACGCATGATTTGTGGACTGCACTCGTGACCGGGAGAGTCTCTTTCACGTCCGCGCTCTGTCGATTTCGTATTACGACGTCACTAAAGCTACGTTCACACTTACCCCTAAATTCGCTTCGTTTAGATAACTGGTTTTTAAAACCAACGTGAGAAATCGCTTCGTGTTGGTTCGGGAAGCCACTCGTCCAAGTCGGTTCGCTTAGAATCTCTTTCAAAACGACAAGGCGGGGAAGTAAAATTGCTCGTATTTTCCAAAATAATGGGGATTATATTCTAAATAATGTCAAATAATAATACTATATGTATAGTAAACATGATTAACTAATTGTTTTGAGATACATTTTAGTATTTTCAAAATTCTAGTCATAATTTGAAATGGCGTTAAGCCTTGGCTATTAGCAAACCGGGGTGAAGCGATTTCGCACGTGTGAACTAAGAATTATCGTTTCAAAACTGGCATACAAACCGACCTAAACTGGGATTTAGGCTCTAGTGTGAACGTGGCTCAAATGGCGCCCCAGTCCGCAGAAACCCCCCTCACCATTTCCTGGTATAATGAGCGCCCCCTATACCCGTGGCAGGCGCGATTTTTCGGGCCCTTTACCCCCTTTTTGTATCTCTCTGTTTAAAAGATATCAATTATGATTAATGTTTTGGGCTGATTTCAGTTTCACTTGGTTTATGTTTTATGGTGTCTTTATCAATATGGTTGTCACCGAATGGCATGTGCGTTATTTTCACGTTCTTATTTCGTTATTTTGGACGAATTAGTGCCGTGCCCTTCTTTTCTAACCTTCCCATTTTATCATTTTTTGATCTATTTATATGATTTTTGTTCGTTTCATTTTAAGAGTTTTTGGCGATTGCGTAGTAGATTAGGCTACTATCAACCTACCCTTCATGATTTGCTAGGCCTATAAACCAAACAAGCACTTTCTTATTCACGTTTGCTTACTTCTTATAAGCTCAATTGTAAAAGGTCCGTTACCGTTCTGTGCAAAATAATCTGATCTTTATAGCCCTTAAAATATGTTGTAGATATTTTTAAATTGTTTTCGTTTACCAACGTTATTTAATCAAACGTTTCGGGTAGTATCGCCTCCGTAGAAAGAACTTGTTTGGAAATATCAGGCCTACCGAAACCTCACGTTCATTTATTTTTAATCAGTCCAAGGCTTAATCGGCGTAGGTACCGCGTCATATCAAACTGGGCCAATCATTTTCTGGCACCTAGGAGCAACAAACACAGCACCCCACACGAGGAGTACGCAACCAACCATTGTGTACATTTTTCATTGGTTAGACGCTTTAGCGCTTGTTGCCGTCGAAAGGGGAAAATTCGGAAATTGTCTTCCCCCTTTCCGTAAAAGGTTCAGCGTAAAGGCTCGTCCAATGAAATTTGTACGCGACACTGCGTTAGCGTGTATAAAGGCTAGCTGCGTTCTCCTTGTGTTTGTTGCTCCTAGGTGGCACGCTTCTGATGCAAACTAGTTCAATTCAGAAGTCGATGTGGCCCTATCAAAATTCATTGGAGGATTATTTTAAAATATTTTAATTAGCGCTAGTCTTAATAATAAGTTTTACGGTTTTTAAAGGTAGCGTTAGACGGGTTTCCCTCTCAGCAGCCTTTATTATTTGTCGTCCCTATTTTCAACCATTACGAAAACTCCACTCTCCCGACCATATTTCTCTCTTTGAAAAATGTCACTTTGTGTTTTTGAGCTAAGGTACACATTGGGGAAATACGCGTGACAGATTTCCGTCCCTCCTTCTTCTCTTTCTCATCTATTACAGTCGTTACATTAACGGCGGAAGAACAAAGGGGATAGGTGTGGATTCTGAAATGAGCGGGGAAGGGGGAAATTGAATCCTTTGCGGGAAATATTTCTGTCGAGCCGTATCTGGCATGTTACGTTTTACAAAAATTATATTCCTCGCTTTTCCCCGTTCCCGAACGTTTTTAAGCGTTGACAGCCTAATCTGATTCTTTAATGGGACTCATTTTTTACGCGGAATTATTTCCGTGAAGTTCTCGTTAGTCCTTTGGCTTAAAGCTCTCTCTTTTACGCGGTAGCTTTTTAGTTTTTCGCGGCGTATGGAGACAAGCTCCTAATTGAAAGAAATGGTAACTTTAATATTTATGGGTCGCAAAACGTTTCCCTATGCTGATGTTTGTTATCAGGAAATTATATACTTATACACTTGGAACGTCTAACGAGGATTATATTGTCTCTAACGATTCTCATTGAAAAGGGCGTATTTTATAGCCGAGATTTTCATCGTGAGACTTTGGTGTCACCATAAGTGTTTAATATTTTACATAAGTGTGACACTTCCTATTCTTCACATGCAAAAGCTTTACTGAGAGCTATTCCCGAGACAGACTGCATTACGGGCTTCGTCTCCGTAGTGCATCCGCTTGCTAACACGTCCCACGTAGCTTTGACAGCGCCTCGCTATTGGGAGATTTTCTTCTTGTGATGACGTCACTCCGTTACTAGCTCTCAAAAAAATATTCCCCAAAGTGACAAACTTATGGACTAATATTATAGACTTATGGAGTCACTAATTGGAATATGCGGCCGTCAAAACGCGCCAAAAAAACCGCGAGTCGCGCCACCAAACGGTGAACTTTGCGTTGATGGTACAAACAAAAAAGTACTCATCTAAAAAATAATTGTGATTTTGATTACGTCATAGAAAAGGTCATATTCCGTATTCGCGGCGCATGCGCAATAAATTTATGCCACTTGTTTTCTAGTTTTGGAGCCTTTTAACGGGCGAACGGCCTAGCGTTGGGGAAGTTACGAGTGACATATCCAGGAAGCGTACCTGTCTTATTCGTCCAAGGTGTGACGTAAATATTTAATACGATATTAAGCCTTTTCTCAAAAGTGCGCAAAAGCCAATTTGGACTTTTCTAACAATCTGAAAACATTATTTTACACCAGTTTGGCGAAGAGTATTATAAATTATCCAAGAACTTCACGGTGAGAGTGCATTAGTTGACATTCAATCAATAAACATTCCAAGTATATGCACGTATAATTTCCTGGTATTATATATTTGTTAGCTCGGAAAACGTGGTAATAATCGAAGAAGAATCCAGCATAACTGTTAGAGCAGTTTACTGCTTATGTACCATCGCAAGCATTCTCACTTGGTCAAAAAGGGAGGATTTTAAAAATTATAATGGCAGCTAATATTCTAATCAGTTTACTTGATGCTGAAGAAAATAAACATTATGATATTTTTGTGGACGAAAATGAATTTAAGAGAAAACCGAATGTTAAGTTAATTTATAATGAAATTTTTCCTTTTAAATTATAAATCAAATGTTTTCTTCCCTCATATTGTCGTGAAATATTTACTTTTGAATTCCTTCTTAGAATTTTGACGCGCCCCTAGGCTAACATCGTAACATTACCGGAAGTAAGTAGCATATCCCGAGATGCCATTTCTAACTGCTATTTTCTAGTTTCACGGTCTAGATGGATAGATACCGATTTTTAATTTTTCAAGTAAATAGACTCGATTTTGAAAGTAACGAAGAAAGGGCTAAATGATTCGAAACGGTTTTTTAATAAACTAAAAGTAGGGTAAGATTTAGTCCTTAGTCTAGAAGCCATTAAGACTTTAAAGGTTCCTTTTGCCATTATAAATGAAGTGAAATGTTGGCGCCGTTCGCTAGATGGCGACCAAAGTTCATTCCACCCTTTTAATTCTTGAGCGGAAAACCTGCCGAGTTTTTAAAAGATAGGAAACGGTAAAAAAAGAGAGAGAATGGATGTAGAGAGGAGTGCGAGTGGGAGAAGCTTAGGCGTGATAATTAGAATTACTGGCAAATGTCATTGAAGACCTAATGGGATAGAAGTTACTTCCCGAGATGGATCGTTCCTCTCGCGAGCGTCCTCTTTTTTGCTCTCGTTTCTTTTCTAAGCCTCGGCGTAGGCCTTGGCCCCCGTTTTTTTTTTCTTTGTTTTAAAGTCGCGCTAACGAGGTTCTGTTAATAGGACTTAAAAACATTTTTCTTAAGCCTACAATTTTCGCCGGCAGAAAACTACTTTTGTCGACTATAATAAGCCTTGGACTGAAAGTGGTAATTGTCTGGAAACAGACGTGGCGGTGCTGCTTGGAAAGGGTTTACGCCGAGAAACTCACTATAATGATGTTCTTAATGTTTTTTGTACCCTTGGACAGGAACGTACTTTGCTTGCATCATGATTATGGTAGCCTTTTCTGTTGTTATGACGGTGGTGGTGCTCAACTATCATCACAGGAACTCGGACACTCACGAAATGCCAACATTCGTAAGTATTTCTTTATATACAGGGTGTTTCAAGGATTTATGCAAAAATTTTAAGGAGTTGTAGGGGGTGAGTTGAGAAGTATGCTTGTTTTTCCCCCATTTTCCTACGATGAGCTAAAAGAGCGCCAGAGAGCTTCAAAGTGTGGCCTACTAGCGCCTGGAAGTAGGCTGCAACAAGCGCAAAACCAAGCAGCAGGGAAATGCGAACATTAAGGTTTGGGTCATGTGATAGGACAAATCGAGGTAACCAGCGTAAAACAGTAAACTTTAACAGTATTTAAAGTATTAAAATGGGAAAACAACAGGCATACTTCTCAACTCACTCCATTAAAATTATGCATAACCTTTTGAAACACCCTGTATATATACAGTTTTTACGCTACGTTTTCCGTTCTTTTTGATAATTCAAGCTGTGGTCTATTAGCAAAAGTTTATAAAACTGATTAATTTTATACCTTTTGACCTACCGCGTTTAAATTAGTATCTTTAGGCAATATGCTTTTGGAAATAATATTTTTTCGTTAAAGCATGTACGGCGTACGCTTGATGACATTGACCGAGTAATTGGGTAGATTATTAATAATTGTGGTTTTCTTTTTAACTACACACTCTCGCTCCCTCTTTAGAATTTTAATTAAAGTTAAATATTTTATAATTTGATACCCTGAACTGAATTGGTTTTTGTTTGGAATATCCGTTATGTTTAAATTGGCGTATAAAAATAGTTGTCTAACGAAAAATGTCCCACACTCTTGTCCCACACTCTTTTTCCCAAAACCATTCTAATGCGAACGCGCGAACCCGTCCTGGTTTCGCTTAGGTGAAGACGGTTCTGATAATATGGCTGCCATGGATTCTTCGGATGGAGCGTCCGGGCAAGAAGATGACGCGAAAGACCATCATGATGACCAGCAAGATGAGAGAGCTGGAACTGAAGGAGCGTTCCTCCCGATCCTTGTTGGCCAACGTGCTGGACATCGACGACGATTTTCGTCAGCAACAGCAGCAGCCCAACAGCAATCCCGCTGCGGGCTACCTGCACGTGCCTACCGAAGAAGCCCAGTCGACCAGCCTGTGCCTCAGCGCGCACAGGGAGCTGACCGCCATCCTCAAAGAACTCCGGTTCATCACCAGCAGGATGAAGAAAGACGACGAGACCGGGGACATCATCGCGGAGTGGAAGTTCGCGGCAATGGTTATAGACAGAATATGCTTGATCTTGTTTACATTCTTCACTGTGATCTCCACGTGCGTTTGCCTTTTCTCAGCGCCGCACCTCATAGCTTAACCCCGACAACCAAAACCTCTATCTAAATCTCGAGACACTAAATTCACGACGCTAAAAAATGAATCGATACCAAAGATTACGCGAAAAAAAACCCACCGGGGATATGGAAAATAAAATGGGAAAACGCGACCACCCGAAACTGCGAATTAGTATATTAAAATAATTCTAAAATTAAATTTAAATAAATTTACAAAAACGAAATGTCCAGCCACGCGAGAGGTACATACGCGGAGTTTTAAAAAAAAACGAAAGAAATATGGAAAATTCTAAAATTTTGAAAAAAAAAAACTAGGAGTGGTGTTTAATAAATCCGGGAAATTAAATCCGGTTTGTATAAATATATAAAGAAATAAAGGATATACACGCGGCTTACGCGACTCTCTTTAACCACTAATAATTCGCTGTAAACCGCGCCCTAATTTCGGTGGAAGTTATTATTCATAGCTCCTTCCAATATTCCCCAAATTCCAATTTCTTTCATTTTTAGGTTGAAGAAAATGTGTCAGGTATCCAGTTTAGATATTATATACTAACCCGTCGTGAATGTTTTTCCCGAAACTTTTTCCCAGTTTATTTAATAGCCCAATTTCATTTTGAGAGTAACATAAAAAAAGGGTAAACGTTGTTGGTTGTTAGACAGAAAGGCGAATTTAAATAATTTTAAATGTTTTTTTAAACAAAAGTGATTTAAAATCTTGAAATCTTTTGCCGTATATAGGAAACTTTATATATATGGCAGGTGGGCCCGCGGGGAAATATATTTACCGTAATTACAAAGATAAATTTGACTAAATGGTGCTATAGTGTTCAATTTTTTATTATTTTCGTTCTATTATATAATATGTAAATAATTTCGCAATTTTGACGTCTACGTATATCGAAAAGGCTATATTAGTTTGCTGGGGTAAATGATTTCGAAATTTAAAAGAAAAGAAAGAAGAAAAAGACATTGAAATCTCGTACGGTTATTATAAGTACCATATCAAAAATAAATTAAAACAGAACGGCCGTCCGTATAATCTGTTTTGACCTGTGCGTGGAATCACCCAAATATAAAAGTCGTTGCCCTTTGATGAAAGCGAGACGCTTAAATCGGGCAAATTGGAAAAGTGAAAACTTCGAATCGACAGAAAATACGTTATATTGTAGTTACGACAGCCTTAATATATATATAATATTCGCCTATATGGAGGTCAATGCGTATGGAAAAACGACTCTTTCAAATTTGCCTCTTGAAAACCAAAGTTCACAGGAATATATCTACGTATATAAAATTAATAAGGTTCTATAGAATGTTTTTCTACAATTTGTTCTCAATTCAAACTATAAAATATGCGGATTCGTTTAAAATGTCGAGGAGTAACGAAAATGCGTTACCCGCAAAAATTCAATATTTTTATTTTTTCGTTGAAGTGTTTTATACATAAATAAAATCTTCACTAGGTGAAGACGTATGCTAGTCGTATATTACAATAAAATCCCCTTTTTTTATTTAAATTAAGTTTTAACCAAAAGTAAATAAAATAACACGAAGCGTAGATAAATTGGTATTATTATTTTTAATTTAAAATTTTTAATTAATCTAATTTATGTATTTTTTGAAAATAAAATTTAATGTACGGATACAGATTTTATTTATATTGAAATTTAACGAAAGAAAACTTCTTGTTTTCTATTTACTTTTGGTTTAAGGTTTGAATCGTCTTTTAACGTGTAAAGAACCAAATATTTTACGTTGATACTCTAAAAGGTCTCGCGATATAGCTCGGTTGACTGGAATCGCCGAGACTGTAAGTCCGATGACCGCCTTCGAAAATTATTTTACAAGAACGTTTTAATAAGTGTTCAAAAATATATTCGCATAAAAAACATCGTCTACGGGCACCGATAGTTCAAACCTATTCCTCGTTGCAGAGTTAAAACGAAAAATGACAAAAAAGTCACGTCTTAACGAAAAAAAAATGATTGAGAATAAACGTAAAACATTAATCCCTACCTTTAGCTACGGGCCAGATTAACAAAAATGAAAATATAATTAATAAAAAAAGCAGAAAAAAGGATGGACAAATTAAGAGTTAAAAATAATTATAAGAGTAAAACCGTATACGTAAAAAAATTATAGCTTTTTCTCTTCTTAAGAAAAAAAAACAGTTACAGAATAGTTTTCCAAAATATTACGCGAATTATTAATAAAAATAATTACAAGTCGGGGATTCACATGATAGTAGGCATAATAATCTTACTAACACGATACAAACTCTATTAATTATAAATATCTAACTCAAAACTTCCCAATTTAGGCCCAACCAGAATGTTTTTTTTTTTTACAAATTTATGTTGGTATTATTCTATGCAAATTTAGTCGTGCCGTAACATAAAATCCAAATGGTTTTAGAAAAAAAAATTATAATAAAATATATGATTAATCCCCATTTTAGATAAAAACAGACTATATAATCTTTACAGCTGTTGTAACTATGTGATTCATAATTTAAAAAAAGGATAAATACCAAAAAGGGGGCAGTAATTGGTTATACCGAAAAAGTGGGAGTATTTGAAATACAATGTGGTACTAAATTATATTTTAGAAAATGTGCCAAAATTAACTCAAGTCTGTGGTATTTTAAATTGTTTTTAATTATACGTCTACACGAACGTCGTGAAATTATGGCGAAACTTAGAGCTTAAAAGAAAAAGAATTCGTGGTTAAATTTAATTATCTTCCTAATTAAAAGGGTCTTTAAGTTATCCCTCTATTCGTAATTATATCAAATTACGTATAAATTAGCCGGCTTTATATGGGGTAATTACTTAGATTCTTTTAATTATTTAGGTAAAAAGTTAATTAAATTTACGCACGGTATATTAAAACCTGTAAAATAAACCGTAGAATTTTTAAATTTATTCCTGACTTGACTAAATTTAAAAACACGAATTTGTTTGAATTACTACAGACTTGGTTTAAATTAACTGTGGTAATCTATTACAATAGCGATGAAAAACAATTTTTTAGGAAGCTCTAGTACACTAAATGTTTACCATTTTTCCAAATACATAACTGATATTGGTTACCAAATTTAGCATGTGTAAGTAGTTTAATAGTAACCTAAAATAATATTATTATTAGAAAGGTTAAGTGAACTTTTAATCGAAGTTTGTGGAATCATAGATGTCCTCGTTTAAAACTCCGGGCGTTTAACCTCTCTAATAATCTGCTAAATTCATTTTTAAGTACAACGTTATAACAAATTTTTGACCAATCTCAATTTTTGTTTGTTAAAAAACCCGATATTTTACCAAATAATAACGTGATTGTTGGAATAATATAATAACGAAGTTCTCAAATCATTTACTTGTATAAAAAGAAAGTATATAATTAACGAATAGGTTAATTAACTAAAGATTATATCGAGTTAAAATACATTGAAATGTTACTTGTTATAAACACGCGAAGAAAGCCAAAAATGAAAGCAAAAACGTCATATAATCGAAAAATATTAACATAAATACAACGGGAGATTTTTTTAAATATAACTCCGTAGTTGGAACTCTGATTTCTACCGTTATAAAGAATATAAACAATATCTCTACGTATAAAAATATATATAAAATAAAAAAATCTCTTTTGTACAATAATAATTGTTACGGTTCTATAGGAAAATATATAATAACAAATTAACAATGAAAACAACATCATGACGCAACAATCGTTTGTTTTGTGGTCTCTAGTTTCTTTCGTTAACATGAAACGAGAACGCAGCGTTCAATATAATGATTCGTTACATACAAAATGCTCAATTTGTCTATATATGGACATTTTCTTTATTAAAGGTTTGTACTGTGTTACTTTACTGTGATGCCTACTGCAATAAACAAATTTCTCGATGATTTGCGCCTCTGAGTCCAATTCATTATACAAGCCTTAACATCTATTCTTTTGTTTTCGTTTCTCGCTCTGGAAGGATGATCTCTTCAATAGGGACTTGGCAGCATGACGTCACGCGATACCTTTGGCTATGGCCGCCATGCTGATATTGTTTTTCCATTGGAAAAAGGCGTGGGTAATGCATTATCTACGTCATGCTGCCAAGTCCTTATTTCACATCTAAAATGGTAAGTGAGGATTGTTTCTGTTTGGTTTTTGCTGTGTTTAAGCGTTTGGGATTGCGAACCGAAACTGCACCTTAAAATTATAATAATTATTATAATAAGAATATGTTTATAACCTGCATTACAACCAGTCTAAGGCTTACTATTGATTTAAAATATCTGCAATCCCTACACTTACTATTGATTGAAAATATCTGCAATCCCTACACTTACTATTGATTGAAAATATCTGCAATCCCTACACTTACTATTGATTCAAAATATCTGCAATACCTACACTTACTATTGATTTAAAATATTTGCAATCCCTACACTTACTATGGATTTAAAATATCTGCAATCCCTACACTTACTATTGATTCAAAATGTCTGCAATCCCTACACTTACTATGGATTAAAAATATCTGCAATCCCTACACTTACTTTTGATTCAAAATATCTGCAATCCCTACACTGACTATTGATTTAAAATATCTGCAATCCCTACACTTACTATGGATTTAAAATATCTGCAATCCCTACACTTCCTATAGATTTAAAATGTCTGCAATTCCTACACTTACTATTGATTAAAAATATCTGAAATCCCTACCCTTAATATTGATTCAAAATATCTGCAATCCCTACAATTACTATTGATTCAAAATATCTGCAATCCATATTTATTATTATTATTATTAATAATAATCAGCTAAGTTAATACCCAAGTACCACTTTAAACCAAAGTCATCTTGCGACTTTTAATGCCATTAGTTAAGGTGGTCGCGTTACAAGGCGTAGGAGGGTGGTGGCAAGCCCTTCAATCCTCGCGATCGAACAGCTCCCTACGCTTACTATTACCGTTAACCTCAACCACTTTTAATGGCAAGAGGAAACTGAAGATCTTGGAGAACAATCCCTTTAACCAGAGGGAAGATAACTTGCAAAATTAACGCGGAAAATTAAATTAAAAAAATGTAAAATCCATGTTTTAATTTTTTGGAGGAACGTGGCAAGTCCTTCATGCACGCTAGTTAGTTACCTGGTGGCACGTGTATATTATACCTGAAGTTTACCTCTGGTTCCTACTGGTAAGGGGGAGGGCTCAATCTCTCTCGGTGTAGTCGGATCATAATATCTTCCAGGAACGAAGAATAGGGAAATCAAGGGCTATGTTAAAGTGTTGCTTGCAAGAAAAATCCATAGTAATAAAAACGAATGAATGCGAGCTGGTTTTGAAGCCCAGGACGTTCTCTTTCCAAAAATGTCATTGTCGAAACAAATTTCCAAGCCTAAGTGTATTAACTTTGAGTCCGAAACTGACCTTTTTCACTCCCCAAAATCCTGAAATTTTTGGCGAATTTCTCTCCTCCGTAGCACGAGCAATTTGGGGCAAATCAAAGCTGTAGTTTTATTCCTAAAATAGAAGGAACTGAAGTGGAGGGATTCTGTTTACTTGTAGAAGTTTTCAAACCAGAGGTTTTTAATCATAATATTAGGCTTATTGTCGAAATAAAAAATATTTATTTTACGCGCGCGCCACCCGACGTTTTAAGATGAATTTCCAAGTAGCCTTCGGTTGCATATCGTTTTTCTACTACGTAGGCTTGTGTATGCCTATTTCAATTACTACTGCGTAGGACTTTTTCCTGGGTGTTAAATCCATAGATATAAGAAATGTATATAAAGGTCTAGATAAATTTCGGGTCGTCTAAGCCTAACATAAAATACGGAATTGACACCTAGCAGACACCGAGGAAGGCACGTGACCAAGAGCGCGAGCTCTCTTAGCATTTTAGTACTAAGTGCTTGACCTTTCCGCAGGCCGTAGTCTTTAGACACCATCTGTTGGTGACTTTTAGTATAATTTTTAAGCAGGAGAAAATGGATCTCGCGATGATAGCACGAGCTTTCTTACCGATAGATAGCGCCTTATAAGGATAGCCTGCAGAAATTACGCGTTTCTGCTAGCGGTCACCTCCGTATTCACTCCCTTTGAAATATTTTATCTAGACCTTTATATACGTTTCCTATATCTATGGTTAAATCAAACCGCTTTTAATCCCAGATGTAAAGAAATGTATTACAGACAACTAGCCAATAATACGCTTCGCATTTTCTGACGTCATGGGTGCCGAGAAGAATTTTAGAAGTCTGGAAATTCGGCGAAAAACTCGATTTCCACCATTTCGACTTCTTTTTATAATAATTCAAAGACCACTTAACCGATTTTTATGAAATTTTCTGTACTTGCTATAAAATGTTTGCTCTTTCTAATGAATCATTAATTAGCCATAGCTAAAATTTCGTGCAACCAACACTTTAATAATAGCTGCCTCATGTTAACACGAACCTACGAGGCGGTCATCGAATACTCTCATTATATAATTTGGTTTAAATTTTAGATTCGAATGTTTTAAGAATGTTTGCTGTCTCATATATTCCAGTTCAAATACGCGAACGTAATGAATTGAAATCGTAAAGAGACCAAAGTCAAAAGGTTAATCCGCGGGAGTCTTTCAAATTTCCATATTTTCGACGGTCGATTCGTAAATTTAAAGGGAATGGATAGCCCAAATTTGGCACGGCGGAAAATTCGTTACGTGTGAGCTAGGCTTTTAATTCGCTTTTCTTAGCGTACGCGTTTGTTTACCTTTCACGGTATAATTAGACCCGTTTCGAAGTTGCGGTCAACGAGAAGCTCCATTCGCCCGGTGCCAAGATCCGGAGATGACCGTATAGCTTTTATCGGTTCCATCTCTGACCATTGATTATCGAAGGCAGCTCGACCTAATCAATTAGAGAGTGCTTTCTCGTTTGGCGCTGTCCATACATTTTCCTTGATTTACTGTTTTAATAACGTGACCCTTCTCTTTGTCTTTTCCGCCTTTCCGTTGATGGGAGGGGGGGGGGGGGGCTAAACAACGAGACCTATCCTTTGTTAACGGCAAACTAGAATGCCTAATTTGAACAGTCTTCGTGAGATAATTTGAGAATGCCAAGGACTTATAATTAGTTTTTAGCTAAGAATTGAAATATTTTCTCTAAAAAAATTTTAGTGATGTCTTAAAATAATATTAGTATTCGTATGCTTCGCGAAATTACCGCGAAATCAGCTTACTTCGGTCCTTTAATTTTGTTAAAAGCGAACTTCGGTTATATAGGATTATAAATGACAGTTGTCAATTTGCTGACCAAATTGGATTAATCCCTTTAAACTATCGAAGAAGTTTTTTTTCGGTAATACGCTTAATTAACTCAATTGTTAGGCAGAGTACCTCGTGAAAAATGGAAAGTTCTTGGCAAAATTAAATTGGCTTACGACAAACGCCCTTCGAAGAGTTCATCCAATTATTTCGAAAGAGTATACGGTAGATTTTAAAGTCACCTCGAGTCTCGTTCACACCGCCATTATTTGGCGTTATTGGCGTCCCACGTTATCAGGGGCGTAGGAACGTTCTAGAAGTTGGAGGGGGCAAAGATAAACGAAAAATGGTCTGAAGAATGGTTTTGAATTTTTAATGGAGTGTACCTGCTTCGAATGCATGTGTACCTTTTACTACTGTGTAAATTGACGGGAAAAGACTGAAATTTAAACACAGTTGAGGTTCTATACGATTTATATGCTTTTAAAATGAGAATTTGAGCCTTTTGAAGATTTCAACTGACCAAAGGTTGGAGGGGGCAATAACATTAGTTGCCCCTCCCAGCAAAATTCTAGGAAGGGGCATTGCCCCCCCCCCCCTGGTTTCTACGCCCCTGAGCGTTATAACGTCTGAACTACGCTTATCTCTCGTACAACATAATTTTTCATTTCATTGTGGGATAAAAAATCAAGCTATTTTGTTAGATAATGTCATGGCGGACATTTTAAGGCAGAATTGGAAGACCTACAATTAGCCTTTTCAGTTTCGATAGAGCCACGTAGCGACCAACGTAAGAAGCTCTTAAACTGCTGGATTTTCGTCTGCTTGGCTTCATCGCTTCTTTTAAATAAAGGCCTGGCACACGGTCGATGGCAGCTAGGAGCAACAAACACAAGTAGAAAGCATCTAGCCGTTAAACATGCTAAAGCCGTGTTGTGTACAAATTTCATTGGACGAGCCTTTACTCTGAACGTTTTACTGGCGGGGGGAAGACAATTTCCGAATTTTCCCCTTCCGTTGGCAGCAGGTGCTAAAGCATCTAACCAATGAAAAATGTACGCAAGAAAATGCACGACTTTTGTCGGGTTACGTTCTCCTTGTGTGGGGTGCTGCGTTTGTTGCTCCTAGATGGCATGTCGCAATTAATACGTAACACCAAGCATGTCGTTAATAAATAGAATTGAGAAATTCCGTTAACGTTGTTTAGCGCCATCTTTAGAATTTCGCTCATTAACCTTAATCTATTTATTACTGGTTTATTTTCGATTTTCAACGTTCCTAATGTGAGAGTCATTTATTACGTATCATTTATAACATATCATTTTGTAAGGATACGGTTTTTCGTGATACTTTTATCTCATCAGTTAGTTTATTGTTTTCGCGAAAGGTTCGATTTGTAGAGAAACACGCGGTGACGTGCGGCGAACGTTACGTTTTCAATCACTGATAAATTTTGAGATTCCGTGTTTTCCGCAAACTCTCGTGACTAGCCAGACTTAAAACGCTCATCGGAAATCTATATCTTATAAATTTAATAATATAAAGAAATATCGTACTCGGGTATAGTAAAGGAATGGCGTACATTAGGCCTAGCAGCTTTCCTTTAATCAAAGGCTCTCCTTTGTCATTTCGAAACTGCGCCGTTCGTTTGGGAAATATGGCTCTATTGATTCGTCTCTAATTTATCGGATGAAATCTGCCGGCGATTGAGACGGCCCCCGCTTATATATAATTCGTAAACTTTAGTCCCTTCATTATTTCGTCGTGATCAATGACAGCCTCCAGAGACCAGCCTAAATTGGTAGTTAAAAGCTTGATTTGCGACTTAATTACAGTTTTATAAGGGGGCTTGAAATTCGCCATATTGGGGGAGGGGTGAGGTGTTACGAGACGTCGAGTCGAAACCTTCGGCTATATTATATTCGCCGTCGTCCGTTGGGGGGCGCTCATACGCCGTATAATGGAACGGGGCTTCTGTGTTAACGATCCCTCTATTAACGTTAACACGAAGAACAATCGGATCTTAATTTATGACAAAACTTCCCATTCCCCTTAATTAGTCTCCACTTATATTTGAGAGGCGTCCGCGATTCCTACGTACAGAATATACCCTTCCGCCCACCTATAGATGTAATAATCACCTTACCCTGGCGTGAGGTATAAGACGAGTAAGGTGGATTCTCGACAGTGTCCCCCGTACAAATGGTCCTTTTTGGAAAAACCGAAGTATGAGAGCGTCGCTCGCGGGTTTAAGCTATAATCCAGCAGTTGATTATTTCGCGGCGCTTGTGTTCCATTTAAAACGTTTTGCCTAATTGGGTCGAGGTTAAGAGGCGTGTTTGTATGGATAATTGAAGCCAGGAGAGAGATTTGACATACTATAAACTCTATATCGCTTCGCTCTGTTTAATAATACCACCAACCGGCCTAAGTCGCTTACTAATTACGGAGAAAATGGTTTTGGAGTTTAATGTTGGATGTTGTAGTTTCCTCTAAGTCGGTGGCTGATAGTCTCTTCCGCGAATCCTATAGAAAGTTCCATTGTTGACTCTAACTGAAATATTACCTACGAATTGATCGTCCGTTAACAATACGTTCCTTCACTCGTGACGGTAACAATTGTCATATTTTGTATTCTTAGAGGTATTTTTTAATAATTATGCACCAGTTAACGCGCCAAATCTCGACGACTTTTTAGGAACGTGTTTTACCGAGGGGATGATCACTCCGCGTAATCGGTGTACAGAGCCGTACCTTTGACTGTACTAATGGGATAACGCGTAATCTTTGAAGTCCCTGCCTTTGGCAATGCTAATCTAAGCGTAATCCGGTGTACAGACTTCTAAGAGTGGTTAGCCCCTCGTGTTTTACGAACCCTATTCGAAAACGGTGTTAACCAACAAAGGTGGGAAAAAATATTGATTCGCGATAATAGGCCTTAATATTTTATTAAAACCATTAGAGTTAAATATTGGAGCTTTAAAAACCTGTTAACAAAAGCGATTGTTTACCTAACACGTTGCGTACATTTTGAGCAACTCCGTTTCGATCGACTCACTTGTTTAACCATGTTTTGTAAACATGTTTACTCGTGTAAATAGGCCTTTAGTTTTTAGTAATAAGTTTAGGGTTCTTATATTTATTAAAATAATAATAATAATAATAATAATAATAATAATAATAATAATATAATAATGCATATGTAGATTTAACGTGCCGTTATAATCAGTATAAAGAAGGCAATTATCTTTTCCAATTAGTCACTGCCTTCGATCACCTGAAAAAAATATTAAGACTTCAAGATGAAGATAAAAATTTGGAGAGTCGTTACCTGGTAACGCGACATACGTATAAAAGCGCTAAAGTTACTTAAGCTAAAGGCACTTCACCGTCGCCGGCAGTCTGTAATAGAACACTTTGACCTATACTGATACGGGCGCGTCGATAACCCGTGACCTCTAATAATGAAAATATCGCGGAATTCCAGCATGGACCGGATGGCCGGGGGGGGGGGGGGGAAGTGGTAATCTGCGACCGAGGGCCATCCATTAACTAGGAAAAGAGCGAGTCAGAGGCGGGGGGGGACGGACATATCAGCCTAATGGATGTGCCCCTAGTGGGGCCAGAAATTCTGGACACCTTATTTTTGGGTGGGCTCTATTAATAGGTGTCAGCCCTAATCTCGATGTCGCGGGGACCTCCTGGGGCGCCATCACCTTCCGCGAATGTCCAGCCTAGCTGACCGTTACCCTCTCCCCCATCTTCTTCCCTTCTTGGTATTTTTCCCATTGCTCTCGTATAGGTGACGTCTTCGTCTCTATAGTCGAGAGCCAACGCCTTTCTCCGTTTCCACCGATGGTTTCCATATTGGCCGAATTTCTCGCGAAATCTTCTTGCGCAGTCTAGACCAGAATTTATGTGCCCGTAAATCGAAGGTGTAGTCCAACGGCGTAAGGCGCAGCCTTTACCTCTTTTTGTAGCTTCTATTGCATAGCGTGGCCAGTCCAATTTGGAACTACCTGGCCTCTTTTCTCTCTCGCGAGTCGCGAATACTTCAACTGGTAGGTTCTCTCGGAGCGCGTCTCTTCCGTGTTTGGGAGGTCACCACGATCTTACCTTTAAGGAAAGACGGATATCGATTTTTGGGCTCGAGCAACAAGGTCTCTAACTTCCTTTCCTCTTCCAATATCGTCTTTTAACGCGGAAACACACCCACCCTTTCTCCAGGGATGTTTTCCTTCGCTCCAATTGTATCTAGAAATTCGACGCTAAAATAGCCCTATCTGCAATGTACAAGCATTTTTTTAAAACCTCGTTATGGGGTATTTGAAATTGGATCGTATAAAATTTTTTTTCGGTTCAGGATCATTTTTTAAAAAGACCAACCATCCTAATAGGTGTCAACTATAGTTGAATCCCGTCGCCATCTCTCGACCAGGTTCATTTATTTTAAAGGCGCGTTTAGTGTTTGCTTTAACACAGAAGCCGACAATCAACATTCCTATTTAACGTCGATACTTCCTCCGAAAAGTCTAAATTCCTCCGGGCCAAACTCATTTCGGGCCCTCTCCCTCGTTCCCCCCTTTATAAATTAAATCTTCCGTTTGAAGGACATGCCGCGGGACTAGGACCATTGTCAATATACATTTGTCAATTCAATCTAGAATGTAGGACGATATAAATGTCGCTTTAAAATTTATAGCGATGACGCGGAAAGCACTGGGCTTTCCGTACTTGGAAAACTTCGTTCAAAGGCGAAAGTCGTTGATGAATGTGTTGACAATCGGTATTGGCATCCCGTGGATTACAATGTGTTCTAAGTCGCTTTCGCTTGTCAGTACGTTTTCATCGAGCTTACGATTCTAAAGTCTTCGGTAGAGAGTCCGGATCAACACCGACTGGAGAAAATCGGACGTCTTTCTTTCGTTCCCCGCAGATTTGAGGAGTTTCCATTTATAAGATGACTTTCTGGAACTGGGGATAATTTATTAGAGTGCGATTCGTTCGAGTTTCTCTCTTAACTAAGGATGTGCCGCTAATGGAACGAATCTGAGCGCAGTGATTTTGATATCTCAAGACTAGATAAATTTCTCTAGCGGTAACTAGTTTATATACTATAAAGATTATACACCTATTCCAATCGTTTCATCCATTGGAGGAAGCCCTTCACGAAAACAGAGGAGAGCTGTCCGCTTTGCGAATATAGACTATGAAGGTGACTTTCGCAAAAATAATAGATAAAAGTTCCCTTCGCGAAATATTATAGAAAGGTCATCTTCGCGAAAATAATATAGAATATTTATATTCGCGAAAATGATATAAAAAGGTCATCTTCGCGAAAACCATACAGAAAAGTTATCTTCGCGAAAATAATATAGAAAGGGCATCTTCGCGAAAACAAAATAGACAAGTTCTATTCGCGAATATAATATAAAAAAGTTCTATCCAAGAAAATAATATAGAAGTTCTCTTCGCGAATATAATATAAAAAAAAAGTTATCTCCACAAAAATCATATAGAAAAGTTATCTTCGCGAAAATGATATAGGAAAGTTATCTTCGCGAAATTAATATAGAAAATTTATCTTCGCGAAAATAATGTAGAAGAGTTATCTTAACGAAAATAATATAGAAAAGTTATCTTCGCGAAAATAATGTAGAAAAGTTATCTTCGCGAAAATAATATAGAAAAGTTATCTTCGCGAAAATAATGTAGAAGAGTTATCTTCGCGAAAAGAATATAGAAAAGTTCTCTTCGCGAAAATAATATTGAAAGTTACCATTGTTAAGTATTATAGAAAGTTCCCATCGCGAAAATAATATAGAAAAGTTCTCTCCGCGAAAATAAAATAGAAAAGTAGTCTTCGCGAAAAAAAATAGAAAAGTTATCTTCGCGAAATAATATAGAAAATTTCCATCGCGAAATAATATAGAAAAGTTCCCTTCGTGGAAATATTGGAGAGGGGTTCATTTCGCGAAAATAAAGGTCTAAGGTAGCCTTTGCGACGGTAGGACATGATAATTTTTCATTTGTAACATTAGTGTATCCATTTATCCCAGACATAATATTTTTTTATATTTTAGCTTTCCATTCCAACTCGTGTTTTATCTTTTCCATAAAATCTTCGAGTTTATTTCTAAATGCAACAAAACAGTCGGTGTGATATTGATAGGCTATAACAAAGAAGTTTAAAACGGCGGAATTGCCGACCGTTACGAGTTAAGTATTTGCTTAAGCAGTCGTTGTGGCTTCCTTACACTTATCGTGGTTTGCTGGCGTAGGCGTTTTTCGAGATTATCAAAATGCTTTTGAAAATGTAATTTGCTCTCGCCTCCTGGTCGTAATTACTTTGTTCCCCGAGCCCAGGTCGCCCTTAAAACGGCCCGGAAAATTGGTGTACCGGTTCCGCTTCGTTTGCTTTCTCGGAACATGGTCTATTTTAATAGCGTCGGTAGAGGTGTAACCACCAACGCGGTTATAAACCTTTCCGCTCATATAAAGAGTTTAAGTTCAATTTTCAACGAGAACGTCGGGACGCGTCGATAGCGCTGGCAAGTTGTTTTGACTAAATGTCCCAGGGGTACCGCGAAATCCTCGTCTTACCCATTATGAACGGCGGGTTCTGAACCCCTCAATTGAGTCGACTGGATCCCTTTAGAGCCGCGTTCACACATACCCTCTGCAACGTTTGTATCCCGTCGTGTGAACAGTTATCGTTGCGCGGCCCAGCTAAACTGCTTCGTCGACCATTTTGGCCGCGATTCGTGACGTCATCGAGTCGATTTTTGTAACCATAAGCCTTGTTTTACACAATAGTGTATTTTGTTGCGCCTAATAAAATTTTTATGCCTTTTTTAGAAGAAAATGTTTCGCAACTTTTTGTCTATTTGTTTAAAAAATACAACAAAATTCTTCTGGGTGTATCATTTTTAATAAGAATGTTTTGAAACGTCACTCAAATGCGTGAGCAGACGAACTTCTAATTATATTTTTATATTACGCGTGCCCAATTTTCTTCAAAACCATAGATATAAGAAATGTATCTAAAGGTCTAGATAAATTTCGGGGTGTCTAAGCCTAACATAAAATATGGAATTGACACCTAGCAGACACCGAGGAAGGCACGTGACCAAGAGCGCGAGCTCTCTTAGCATTTTAGTACTAAGTGCTTGACTTTTCCGCAGGCCATAGTCTTTAGACACCATCTGTTGGTGACTTTTAGTATAATTTTTAAGCAGGAGACAATGGCTCTCTCGACGATAGCACGAGCTTTCTTACCGATAGATAGCGCCTTATAAGGATAACCTGCAGATTTTACGCGTTTCTGCTAGCTGTCACCTCCGTATTCACTCCCTTTGAAATATTTTATCTAGACCTTTATATACGTTTCCTATATCTATGTTCAAAACTTACTGGAAATCAAACGCGCGAACAAACAGATTTCCAAACGCTACGAACCGCAGCTAGATCGAAACGAGGAAAAACGGTTCCGAGGGTACGTGTGAACGTGGCTTATGACTATAAGCGCGCGAGTTCTAGCTAAAAGTCTCTCGCTTGACCATCTTCGGTGGAGTCGATCGTAAAACGAAAGGCAACTTCCCGCGATACGAACCCCTAAAAGAGAAGTTTCGTCCGCCAGACTCGCTTCTCGGAAGCATTTCATCCCGGCTGATCTACTGTCCTTCAAACTGCATCGGCTGCCCGCTGGTCCGAGTAATACTTGCCATTGCAAATATAGCCCCGTAGCGAAGTATAGTGAGAGGCAAATTGGTTTAAACCTAATTTAAAGCGATTTCTTTTAGCGTAGTTCAATTTCCATTACATTGAAACCTAGACCCGCCACAGTTCGCAAAAAGCTGGCGTTGAGTTCGAGAGCTCGTTCTCGGTAGTAGTTTTTGGCGGAAATTTGTAAATCAATGGGAATTAGCGGAGGCAATACCCGAAAAAACTCCATCAGCTTAGAATCGGTCGAGTAAAGCCGCTTTGGCGAAGTTAGGGCGCGCCCGGGATAAATCCTCCACTGAGAGCGAGAAGAAACGAAGCGCGTTGTCTTTGAAACCTTTACTAGTTCAGGCGCCAGCTAGTTAGGGCTTTTCTTTAGCCTCTCCTTAATAAGACAAATAAAGAAAAAGGGTCCGGCGTATGCCCCTTAGAACGCTATCTATGGAACAGAAATCAAGCCCTCACCACCCTTCGAATAAGTCGCTCGTTTTCAAGAAAGGATTTCCATTGCCAAAGTCCCCCGATCGAAATCTTTTGAAGTGGGCTTTCGCCTCGGCCCCGGGCTTTCCTATTGTTTAGTGCGCCTCAAACCAGCTTACGGTTCGACCGGTGTCTTATTTTTTGTCGCCGGTGCTTCTGTTTTTTTGCAACCCCCGGCTTTGTTAATGACAGTCCATCCAATTCGAAGAGGCGAAATATTAAAGAAACTAAAACATTTCTTCTCGATTCTATCCCATCGTTTCCTCCTTTATTACTCTAAAAAACGCCACCATCGCGTGTTAAGAGTAAATATCATACAGAAATAAAATTACGGAGAGTTCGCCACTTGTCACTTAATACTTACGAGACAGTTTTTATCTGTCTTTGTTTGATGGGGGTAAATACGACCTAAGACTTGGTCAGTGGCGAAGTAAGGATATTTGGCACCCAGGGCAAAACATCCAAATTTGAGGCATCCTGACTGCCCCATCGCGCGGTTCTATGCCTTGTTTTCAAACGAAACCTAATTATTATCAATTATAATATAATTATTAAACTATTACAATTAAATAATATAGTCTGAAAAAGATGATATTAAAATCAACTATAAACCCATTTGGAATAACCATTATAATGGAAAAGAGTGTAATATTTTATATCTCCTTTTAAAAGGTAACGTTATAACCCCTGATAAAGCTCACCATATTTTTAATTTGTTAAACCTTTGTCGTTTGTGCTTGGAAACAAAAGGCACACTTGAACATATGTACTTTGAATATACAGTACGAGGGGCTGATCACTCCGCGTAATCGGTGTACAGAGCCGTACCTTTGACTGTACTAATGGGATTACGCGTAATCTTTGAAGTCCCTGCCTTTGGCAGTGCTAATCTAAGCGTAATCCGGTGTACAGACTTTCTAAGAGTGGTTAGCCCCTCGGTACAGTAACCCATTGGTTTTTAATACGTGTCTCAAATATGATTGCCACTTTTATCCCTAATTTTCACCTTAAAGATTTTGGTTTAATGTGCTTGATGTTAACGAATATACGAAATGCATTTTACTTATGTTAACCCTTTCTAAATTAGTAATATATTTTGCTTACCACGAAGCGATGAACCAGAATAATCAAAATATAAAGGAAAAAATTACAAAATATTACTTAATCAAACTCCTAAGGTGTTGCACATTCAGTTTCAAGTTAAACCAACGCGGAGAAGAAAGCATTTTTAAAGACATGATAAAAGGTAAAATATGCTGTGTAAATAATATAGGTGAAATCATATTGAATCCGTTATTTTAATGATGTTGTAATGTTAGCGCGTTTTGTTTTCAGTTGTTTTTTTTGTAAAATTAAATTAAAAATCAATAAACGCTTACCTGGTTGACAGGTAGGCTTAAATTAAAAAAAAATAATAATAATAATAATAATAAAAATAAAAATTCGTTAAATGGCGATAACCCTTCAAAATTCAAACGTGTATCATAGTCAATTTTATGTTCTACTGCAATAAATCATCATTAAGTTTTCGGGGTAAGCATTATTTTTACTTTTTAAATCGTTTTAATTTCTTGTTAAACCTAAGTACTGCATTAAAAGAGTGTTCCCATTTGAGAGAAGTTACAATTCGCGTAGAACTCTCAGACGTCAGGAATTAACGTTGTGATTTATATGGTCAGTGGCGAAACACTGTTAGCATAGGGGGACTTTTAAAATAAGTCACCTAATAACAAAAAGTATGTAAATTACCAATAGTTATCACCGAACTAATTTGCACAGCTATTGCGCAATCAAGGTTTAGCTCTCAGCACAGAGCCCCCTAGGGTCTAAATATGCCCAGGCAAAATACACTACTAACAAGGACGATAAGGTGGGGTGGTGGAGTGGTTAGCACTTTCGCCTCGCAGCAAAAAGAGCCGGGTTCGATTCCAACTTGTGGCACTGGGTGGTGAAAAACTCGGAATCACTCCTTCCGCGTGGAGTTTGCAAGTTCTCTCCTCACTAGATTAAGGGGTTTTTCCCAAGCTCTTCGGTTTCCCCTTTCATAAAAACTTGTTGAGATTAACGGTAATAGTTAGTATAGGGAGCTGTTGGCTCGCGTGGCACGAAGGGCTTGCCACCACCCTCCTACGCATTGTGACCCGGCCACCTGTTTAAGGCATTATAAGTCGCTAGATGACTTGAACCTAAGGTGGTGCCTTATTATTATAATTTAATAGTCAGCTCAAGTACGAGTCCAAGTCGGAGGTGGACGATAATATCTGTGTCGAAATGAAGGTTCGAGCTGAAAATTAGCATTAAGACAATACGAAATTTCATACTTATTATTCGTACGTTACGTATGCTTTTATGTTTTTACTGCGCGAGTAATAGGTGATTCAAGCGAGGGGTCGGACCCTTGCCATTATTTTGCACACGATTTCGTAGAGATTTTGGCGATTTTATCATTACCTTTTGAAGTGATTTTGGCATTTCAATGTTAATTTACCATAGAGAGAGTTTAAAGATTTGGCGAATTTAGACAAAGTGTACGGGATTTTGGTAAATGTCCGACCCCTCGGATTCAAGTCATCAGCCATTGCCTTTGATTATTTCTAAGTGGTCGGATTTCACTGACTGCTTGACGGATAGATCTCCAATTTATGTTTTGAGTTGGCCTATATCAAAAGGGGCCGCTTATCGGTAATCGAATTGCTATTTAGGTCCATTTCGTGTTTCTCGCGCCCTATTTTTGTTTATTCCCGCGTTTCCCATATTTCCCGCGGGAATGGAATCCCTTTATTGCTTCAAGATGATCCGTCAATTTATCGGGAACTTAGTCGATATATCGCCCTTTCTAGTTTACGGAAAAGCCGATATTAATAAGAAATTAAGTCATCTCGTCGTATGTACAGATATAAGCATAAGTAACATAATAACCATAAGTATGACAATTAACGAGATTTACAACCAAACTGATTTTCATAGTTATTGCGTAATCAAGATGTTTTCTCGGCACAGAGCCCTCTAGTGTCTAAAATACGCGAGACTTCCGCTAAGCCGAAATATCTGGTTTCCGATAGATACTCGGAATATTAGGGGTACGTTCAGCAGCGCTCATCGGACTCACCGATTAGTATTCGCTGACATCGGTTTCGTACTGTACGCTTTTTAACGTTTCCGGTTTTGACGTCACGATGCTCATCGGTTACTCACCGAAGTCATCGGCTGTAAGAGTCGGTTTTTCCGATGACTGACGTCATTACTGACGTAAAACTACTATAAATGCTACGCCATAAATAAAAGCGTTCAGCAACTTACGACGTCATTATGACGAAAAAGCTTATCGGTTGAAAATATCAAATCCATCGGGTTTTTTTCCGTTGACTGTTACTGAACGTACCCTAGGCTAAAATTATAAAAACTAAAAAAGTTTTTATCGGCGCCACGAGCTCATGTTTTTTTCATCACGCGTGATTCGCACCCGGGCTATGAAACAAAGCCAAAGCCCCTCGCGACTCCAGAACGTGCTCTCCGATATTAGGCTTAAGTTTTTTTATCAAAAACTAGTCATCCGAAACGGTAAGTCGCGAGTCCAAGTCTCAGCTTGAAGAGAGTATCAGTGCCGAAAAAAGATTCGGTTAGAAAATTTGCATTAAAGCAATAGGAAGTGTCATACTTATTGTTAATATGTTACTTATGATATAAGTAAATTATTTAGAAGTAAACCGTGTCTCGATTAGTGGCGATCTTTCCAAACCAAGAGCCGTTTAGGAAGCATTTAAGACCAGTCTAGTTTGGAGTCGGTTTTAAACAAAATTAAATTGAGCGCCAGCGGAGAAAACTAAACTTTATTTGACCTACTTTTACCAAAATTCTCCTTTCAGGCGAGGGGATTAAGAGCTCCTGTACTCCAACCAACCAACGAAAGAAGGAAATTTTTCCGAAATTGCCACGACTTAAGGTGAACAGTGCTTAACTGTAAGATCGACGTTAATTAAATTTTGGGAACAAATTACTGCAAGCCAAAAATAATGATAGCGACGATGACAATCTCGACAAATGTTTCAAGAAGCTCCTTTCTTGTTCAGGCAGGGTATACCTTTGCTACCTTGAAATTTTTAGGGCCCCAAAAATCCTACTAACAGAAACCAAAAATCTTCCTAAGAGGGCCCAAATAGATTCTACTAAAAAAACCCAAAAATCCTATTAAGAGGGCCCAAATAAATCCTACAAAAAAATCCGATTAAGAGGGCCCCAAAATCCTAATAACATGGCCCAAAAATCTTACTAACAGGGCCCAAGTAAATCTATCTTACTAAAAAAACAAAAATCCTATTAATAGGGCCCCAAAATCCTAATAACGTGTCCCAAAAATCCTATTAAGAGGGCCCCAAAATCCTAATAACATGACCCAAAAATCCGATTAAGAGGACCCAAATAAATCCTACTAAAAACCCCAAAATCCTACTAAAAAGCCCAAATCCTACTAAAAAGCCCAAAAATCATACTAAGAGGGCCCAAATAAATCTATATTACTATAAAAAAAACAAAAATCCTAATAATGCGACCCAAAAATAGTTTTATGAGGGCCAAATAAAGCCTAATAAAAAACCCAAAAATCCTATTAATAGGTCCCAAAATCCTAATTACGTGACCCAAAAATCGTACTAACAGGGCCCAAAAAAATCTATCTTACTAAAAAAACAAAAATCCTATTAATAGGGCCCCAAAATCCTAATAACGTGACCCAAAAATCCGAGGGGCTGATCACTCCGCGTAATCGGTGTACAGAGCCGTACCTTTGACTGTACTAATGGGATTACGCGTAATCTTTCAAGTCCCTGCCTTGGCCAGTGGTAATCTAAGCGTAATCCGGTGTACAGATTTTCTAAGAGTGGTTAGCCCCTCGCAAAAATCCTATTAAGAGGGCCAAATTAATTCTATTAAAAAACCCAAAAATCCTATTACGAGGGCCCCAAAATCCTAATAACATGACCCAAAAATCCGATTAAGAGGACCCAAATAAATCCTACTAAAAACCCCAAAATCTTAATAAAAAGCCCAAATCCTACTAAAAAAGCCTAAGAGGGCCCAAGTAAATCTATATTACTAAAAAAACCCAAAAATCCTAATAATTCGACAAAAAATTGGTTTATGAGGGCCAAATAAATCCTAATAAAAAAACCCAAAAATCCTATTAAGACGGCCACAAAATCCTTCTAAGATAACCCAAAAAATCCTACAAAGAGGGACACAAAATCCTACAAAGAGGGACACAAAATCCTACTTCTAGAACCCAAAAATAAATAAGAAAACTTTCTAAATAGAATTTTGTTTTAGGGAGAATGGATCACATTTTTTTCTAGCTTTAGAAAAATAAATGTCTCCAAAATCCTTCTAAGGAGCTCACACAAATAAAACTAGAAGACCCCCCTACTTACTTAGGCTAGCTTCTCAAAATAAGATAAAGTTCCGCAACTACGTTTGAACGGGACCCATAATCTACTGTTGTAATATAAATATTAAATTATTAGTCCATGAAAAGTATTAAGATCCTAAAGAAATCAGAAAGTAATTTTTACGCATTGCCTGTAACCAAGTTAGGTCGAGAAACCATCGCTTCTCGACATTCACTATAAAATTACTGCCAATTGAGATGTCGCACTAGGGATACGAATTGGTAATTTACCTAAAAACAATTACACAGTAATTTACCAGGTTAACGGTAAATTACGATTTGTTGTACAAAAATACGAAAATGGTAATTACCACAGTAATTACCAGGGTAATTTACCCAGGTATTTTACCGGATTAATTTACTGAATTCTGATATATGAAATTTTTCCTGTTGTGAAGAAAATGAACTAAGAAAAAGGCCTAAAATATGTCAAAATCTACGTTGAAAACCAGATTAAATCAGTGATTTAATTTAAAAAGATAAAAAATAAGTAAATTTTTGGTAATTGTTTTGGTTTCCTAATAAAAATATCAGCTGCATTATCTTTTTTTATGTTTTGAAATACTTAGACCATGCCACAAAAATTTGTGACAAATTTCGTTTTGCGACAAAACCAGACTATAAACATTTGGTAATTAATTTTAAATTACCGTGAAACGGTAAATTACGCGATAATTTTAAAACGTTAAAAGGAACTACTGCATTGCAATGGATGATAAAATTAGCGGTCCATAGGTGGTTCCTTTTAACGTTGCATTTCGTATATACCACCTATTCGGCTTTCCGTTGCTACGAAACTCGTTTTGAAATTTTTAATGTTTAGGCTTAGTTTCTCTATTCGGTGTTATAGTCGCAAGCCAGAATTCACACACGGTACTGACGAGTCCCAAATAGGACGAAACCGGTCTACTGATGAAAATTCTGGCTATTTTACTTATTTTAATTTAGTTTTTCACTCGAAGATTTGGTCCGAGTTTCGCGTCATTTTGTTTGCTCAAAGACCTATCGGTACGAGCATGGACAGTAAATTAAGAGGACAGGTTTTCGATACCCTTCCACAGTGCATTTTATTTCTCCACGCGTATCAATCAGCTCGAGAGACTCCGAGGGAGTCTTGCAAGGTCGTTTGTACCACGTGATCTTCAAATTTCAAAATGGCAATCTAATTCGGTTGATATTGTCAAGGATAATAGCTATTATCCTTGATATTGTTACGTCATTTTATGCGCTTTATATTTTAGTCATTTTTAATTTTGGTTTTTTAATTCAATAAAAACTATCAACTGATATTTAGCATATCATATTTAATCTATAAAAACGTGAAAAAATACCTTTTGGCGTAAAAATGTACTTCGGGTTTATATTTTTTCTTTTTTCGAACAGTATCGTCCACTCTTAGCGATACTTGTTTTTTTAAAATAATCTTGGACGACTCCCTTAGTGTGATTGGTTTACGGGGGCTAAAAACCAGGCTTTTTACCAATCCTCTAAAATCTACTATCCATGGTACGAGCTATTAGTAAGTTTTTAAATTTCTTTAAATTTGTTTAGGGTTTAGCTTTTTTATCCCTAATTTTATCATCCTACGCGGTAATTTACCGATTTTTAAAATTACGATAAATTCGTATCCCTACGTCACCCAAATCCCGCGAATCTTTTGAAAAATCGATTTCGTTCTCAATTTCGTTTTAAAACGAGCCAAAGGGAAGAATAATTCGGTAATTTTCGCCAACAGCTCGGATTTTCTTACACGACTAATTTTGCCGAGGTTCTTCTTGTTTATTTTTTTCTCCTTCGTTTCTTGATTCCTCTCACGCGACCGTTCCTCTCTTCCCGCATCAATCGATAAATCTATATTGATTCCAGCGCATTGGCTTTCTTTGCGTTCACATTCTCGGCGGCAAAGCTCGCGTAAGTTTCCACCAATCCAAGTGGGTGGGGAGGGGAGACGCAAAACTATAGCCGAGGCTTAGGGACGACCTTCTTTCTCTTTCCCCGAAGTAAAAGAAATTAAATCCAATAAAAAAGGCAACGTGGGGGAAAGAGCAGCGGATAGAAAATTGCTGAAGACGAGGAGAGACAAAAAAAATTGGGAGAAGCTTGCCGAGCTATGTCATCGGGTTTTGCCCGCTTATTAGGAACGTCTATAGTTCCGAGCCAAAATTATGGCGTAGATGCCATCCCCGACTTTGTAACTTATCCGTTTCTTCCCACGTCGAATTGGGCTGACGGAAATGTCTGCGGAGAAAATTGGATAGAGGCAAACGAGGTAAGGAGTTGCGATGATCGACGAGTAATACGGGAGCGGAAGCTTACACTTTATATTGGCTTTGTTGACACTATAGACACGACGAGGGAGGGGGGGTGATGAAAATGCCATCTTTTTGGCGCTATATTTTGGGGGCTCTGACGCACCTGTCCCGGGCTACAATCGCCTTACGTCGTCTCGGTTTTAGGTTCGTTTTTCTTCCTCCGTATTTAGGGTGTCTTATTTGTTCCGTATGCTGGGGGCGAGGGAGCCAAATCCCTCGGAGGACCGGCCGATATTAAATTGGGCTTGTCTCGACACTTGACCCCGCGCCGTGACCAGCATTGACGCCCTACGCTCACAAGGTGGAAAGTTTACCGTTACCCTTTCGATTTTTTTTGGCCTTTAATGCATACATTGTAAATCAAGATTGATATCACTGGTAGGTGTTTTATTTTATTTTATTATATGATATTTATCTATTATAAAGAATGTTTCAAAATGGTATGCAAAAATGTTAAGGAGTTGTAGGGTGTGAGTTGAGAAGTATATGTGTTTTTTCCCATTTTCCTACGATGAGTTGAAGGAGTGCCAGAGAGCTTCAAAGTGTGACCTACTAGCCCCTGGAAGTAGGCTGTAACAAGCGAAAAACTAAGCAGCAGGGAAACGCGAACATTAAGGTGTGGGTTCATGTGATAGGTAAAAAAGGACTTTGTAAACAAATCGAGGTAACCAGCGTAAAAAAGTAAACTTAAACAGTATTTAAAGTCCCTGCTGCTTGGTTTTGCGCTTGCTGACGCCTACTTCCAGTGGCTAGTAGGCCACACTTTGAAGCTCTCTGGCGCTCTTTTAACTCATCGTAGGAAAATGGGAAATAAACAGGCATACTTCTCAACTCAACCCCTACAACTCCTTAACATTTTGGCATAACCTTTTGAAACACCCTGTATATCATTTGAACTCCAATTTAGGTTCTAATATTTCTCAATAATTTAATATCTTGTCGTGAAAAAACGCATCATGTTGGGCGGCAATTTAGCCTACCTTACAAACACCGACCACATTTTCTATTGACATTGTCATCATGTATGGTTCAAATTGTACTATTTACTTGGAACTAAGATTTGGTGTTTTTCAATGTCATGTTTTATTCCAAATGTTTTATAATGGAACTTGATTGTTTTCTTAAATAAGCAGGAAAGCTATATCAAAAATTACAAATAAAATCTCGATCTGTCAAAACTGACTTATTAAAAAAAATATAAAAAAAGCTCGGCGATATTTAAATAATATTTATTTAAATAACCAATAGTTGAATAAAACTTGTAAAATGTTTAAATAATCGAAAGTGAATAAGCCTATTATTTAAATAAAACAAACAATTATTTACATAAATACAACTTTTATTCAAATAAATGCTTGGTTGCGTAAAAAAAAACATAATTAAATAAGTTAATATGAATATTCTTTTTACCAAAGTTTTTTTAATAAATCGGAAAATTAAACTATCGTTTGTATAGTTAATTTTTAAGTAGTGGCAGTATGATACGCTATATCCGGCATTATAGTAAAATTATAAACTATATACTTAAGCGGACGACAAATATCTGTTTATTTTTGGTGGCCAAGACTTAAATTGTCACCATCGGACCGCATGTCGAAGCATTTAATTAGAAAAACCCAATTCTTCTATTAGAAGAACCGTGCCCGCCCTGAAGAGGTTTTCTCACTTGAAACCTTTATTGTTTCATATTTAGTGTTTATTTTTTAAATACACCCTTAATTAACATATAAACAACAATACCCGAGCTATAATTTAATTATTTTCTTTATAGTTTGGATATTTATTTAAATATAATTTCTTAATAATGAGGTATGTGGTTTTAGATTCACGAAACTCGTTCTAGTAGATATGAAAAATCCAAGCGTCACCAATGCGGGGATACTTTCAGTGTTATAATTCCTCAAAAACCACTGTATTTCAAATTACGTATAACACGTGGTTAGAAAAATGAGGGAAAGGAATATTGAATTGCCCCAAATTCCTGAAAAGATTATACTCCCTTTAAATTATTCAAAGACATTTTCGAAATATACCTAATTATTTTCTAGCTATCCCTTCAGAACTGCGAAAATTCTACGATGAAAATAATGACTAAAAGCTGCGATATCAAATTAAATTGAACGAATTTAGCCTCATAATTCTTTGGAGCCGCGAGAGTACGTTGGTTTGCAAAGGTTATCCGAAAAAACATCGTTCAAGGAGTTTTATCGCGGAGTTTTCAAAGAAACTGGATTGTGTCACAACACCATTATCTCCAGAGCCCAGTTCCCCTTTTTACCTTCCCGCTTCTAGCTAGTAGTATATGGTACCACTGCTAAGCCGAACTGCAGGGGCGGGGGAGGCCTCTAAGAGGGCAGACGCTTTTAAAACTACTCTCCATTTTCCTCCTTCGCTCGCTCTTCTTAAGAATTTCCCTTTTAGCAAGAGACGGAGTGAGGCAACATTTTGATAGAGCCATCCGGGACTTTTTGCCACCTAAGCTTATTTAAAGTTTTCTAGATTCAGTCACTCTGGTGGTGGCGTGCTCTTTTCCCCGAGACATCCCATTTAGGCGGCGCTCCTTTTTCGCCAACAAAGAATGTATATCTCGATATATTTTTTATCGTAGGCGGTTCTTTTTTCAATATTCCGAATACTTTATCGTTTTAAACAATAAGGTAAGGTCGCTATTTCTAAAACATACGGTTTTTTTTTTATCTTTTGGTTTCCTCTAGATTTGTTTTCGTAAACATAAAATCTCCATTTACGGTGGAAAATAGTACGAAAGGGTTTAAAACAATATTATTCTTTTATATTACTATAGTCAGTCAATTTAACGACGATGAGAAATTTTGTTATTAATTGCTATAGTCATCCAATTTTGTGACTAAAATAAAATAAATTACTATAAAAATAAAATACTTAAATGAAAATACTATAAAAATAAAATAAATTACTATAAAAATAAAATACTATAAAAATAAATGAAAATACTTTAACTATTATTTATTTTCCAATATCTTTCGTTATTTATCGGTTTCGTCTGCCAAAAATTAATAGTTTAGGTGGCTACCGTCAAAACTCATTTTTGACAACGTTTTAAATATTGGTTCTACGGCACTGACTCACGCGTTTTTGAATTCACAATGGTTGATTCATATTTAGAAAGTGGAACAATTATCCCTCTACAACCAACGGTTGAGAAGTTATCGCGTTTATAAACTTTCGTCGAAACTAGGAAACGCCTAAAATGCAGCGATTATTAATAACGCAGCTTCGACAGCGATTCAACAACATTTTAAATATAATTATTTAAAGGCCGGTTTAAAAAATCGAAATTTCTAGGACAACTTGGCAAGTGGTTTTAAGAATATCTTTTTTTATACGCTAAAGGTTTTAAAAAGCTATATGCGTTATAAATTGTTTATAATAATTGTTAACACAATTTTAAACCAGCCTTTATTTAAATATATGTTGTTGGATCGCTGTCGAAGTTGCGTTATTAATAATCGCTTGATGCATTTTAGGTGTTTCCTAGTTTCGACGAAAGTTTGTAAACGCGATAACTTCTCAACCGTTGGTTGTAGAGGGATAATTTTTCCACTTTCTAAATATGAATCAACCATTGTGAATTCAAAAACGCACGAGTCAGTGGCGTAGAAACAATATTTAAAAAGTTGTCAAAAATTAGTTTTGACGGTACCCGCCTAAACTATTAATTTTTGGCAGACGAAACCAATAAATAACGAAAGATATTGGAAAATAAATAATAGTTGCAATTGGTTTCATCAATCTTATCTCTTATAGTTTTCTAGCAGAATTAAAAAGAGGGCAAAAATTTCACCTGTCGAAGACTTTTTAAACAGAGTGTACAATATAAGCATAAAATCGACGGTGGTAAATTTTGTAATTAAGGTGTTGGTTGCTCAAAAAATCGATAGTAATAAAAACGAATGAATGTGGGCTTGTTTTGAAGCCCAGGACGTTCTCTTTCCAAAAATGTCATTGTCGAAACAAATTTCCAAGCCTAAGTGTATTAACTTTGAGTCCGAAACTGACCTTTTTCGCTCCTAAAAAATCCTGAAATTTTCGGCGAATTTCTCTCCTCCGTAGCACGAGCAATTTGGGGCAAATCAAAGCTGTAGTTTTATTCCTAAAATAGAAGAAACTGAAGTGGATGGATTCTATTTACTTGTAGAAGTTTTAAAACCAGAGGTTTTTAATCATAATTCATTTTGCGCGTGAAAATACCTCTACATGTTATGGTCAAAAAAGCACGCAAAGAAGGCTGTGTGCCCAAGACAGGTACCTGTAGTGTCGCGCGCTAAAACGTCATTTCAAAATACGCTTATTATCGAAATAAAAAATATTTTTTTTACGTGCGCGCTAAGCGGCGCGCGCGACCCGACGTTTAACCAAAGATTTACGAGGAGCATTCGGTTTCATATCGTTTTTCTACTACGTAGGCTTGTGTATGCCTATTTCAATTACTACCGCGTAGGACTTTTTTCCTGGGTGTTAAATCAACCTGCTTTTAATCCCAGATGTAAAGAAATGTATTACAGACAATTAGCCAATGATACGCTTCGCATTTTCTGACGTCATGGGTGCCGAGAAGAATTTTAGAAGTCTGGAAATTCGCCTTAAAACTCGATTTCCACCATTTCGACTTCTTTTTATAATAATTCAAAGACCACTTAACCGATTTTGATGAAATTTTCTGTACTTGCTATAAAATGGTTGCTCTTTCTAATGAATCATTAATTAGCCATAGCTAAAATTTCGTGCAACCAACACTTTAATTGCGATAGTCATAGAACTTACAAGGAGACGACCCGAGGTGTTACACACCGATTTTGTTCAAACTCGAGGGAATGGTAGACCTTCATGTAACTTGAAAAACCCTAAATGGATATTATTCAATGGGCAACGGTTTTGCCATGGCAACGAAAAATGTTTTTGACAACATAAAATGGAAATTTTCACATTGAAAACAACATGGGATTTTGACCGATTCCAAAAAATTTAAAAAAATTTAAAATACCTAAATTATAAAAAATTGATAAAAATTGACGAAAAAAATCCAAATTGATCACATTTTGATCAATTTGAACCAAATGGTTGAAAATGAACCGATATGGCTAAAATTGTAAAAAATGTGAGAAAAAAGTAAAAAAATACAAACATTGAAAAAAAATTTCAAAATTGATTAAAATAATTGTTTTTCAAAATTGAAAAAATATATAAAATTGAAAAAATATTGATAAAAACAGTAGTTTCGATCAAAATTCATAGGAATTGACGGAAATTTATAAGTTGTGTAAAATTGGTTTAAATTGCGATTTTTTTTAAAAACAAAGGGTTTTTTTGGTCAATTTGATCAAACTTGAGCAAAATTGGAAAATAATAGATCTAAATTAGCCCAATTTTAAAGTCTTGTAAAAATTATATAAAAATAAACTAAATTGTTTGAAATATTTTTTTTTCGAAATTGAAAAATGTTAATAACACTGAAAAAAATTTTCAAAATCAATAGTTTCGATCCAAAATTGGAAATTTATTTATATAGATAAATTGCTTTTTTTTTTCAATTATTTTCCAAATTTGGAAAATAATAGATCAAAATTAGCAAAATTTTTAAATTATTATTATTATTATTATTATTGATTATTTTGAGAAACAGTGTAATGCAAAATTGTTTTATTCGTTGTTATTAAACGTTTCTCGGTTTTTATTATCATTTTTTTTCTCATAATTTACCTTTTTAAGTACGTTATATTTACCCAAACATATTTATATACAGTACTATATAGGAAAGAAATTAGTTGGTCATTTCCGTTCCAACATGATTTTTTACTAACAACTGTGAATTTAATTAAAAGTAACTTATTCGATGGTTTACTCAAGTATAATTGAAATATTTAGGCGAATTTTCTTAAGTATTTTTTTAAATTTGGGTCAATTTTAGCTTAATTTCTTTATTTCACCCAATTTAATGAATTTAACCCAATTTAATTTTCAAAGGTTTATCCAATTTAATCAAAATTTAATTTTTAAAAGGTTTTTACCTAATTTTATTTGATATACATAATTTTTATTGAATTTCATTTATTTTTTTATTTATTATTTATCAAGTAAATAATATGTAGAACTTTTAGAACGAAAACAACTACGGATATAGATTGGAAATTAATGGGGTTTTTGATCGAAACTACTGATTTGTTTTAATTTTTTATACTCTTTTTTACAAAATTTTCAAATTTGGAAAAATTTGGGCTATTATTTTACAAATTTGGAAAATAATTTAAAAAAAAGAAATTTATCTATATAAATAAATTTCCATCAATTCCTATCAACTTTGATCGTTTTGGATCGAAACTATTTTGATAATTTTTTAAGTGTTATTAACACTTCAATTTTGAAAAAAAAATATTTCTAACAATTTTGAGATAGTTGGTCGAATTTAGTTTATTTTTATATAATTTTCACAAAATTTTAAAATTGGGCTAATTTAGATCTATTATTTTCCAATTTTGCTCAAGTTTGATCAAATTGACCAAAATAAATAGTTTGTATTTAAAAAAATCGCAATTTATCTATACATTAATCCAATTTTACACAACTTATAAGTTTCCGTCAATTCCTATGAATTTTGATCGAAACTACTGTTTTTTTATCAATATTATTTCAGTTTTATATATTTTTTTAATTTTGAAAAAAAATTATTTTAATCATTTTTGAAATATTTTTTTTTATCTTTTTCTCACATTCTTTACAATTTTAGCCATATCGGTTCATTTTCAACCATTTGGTTCCAATTGATCAAACTATGATCAATTTTTTTTCGTCAATTTTTATCAATTTTTTATAATTTTGGTATTTTAAAATTGATTCAATTTTTTAAACTTTCTCACAGGGGGGGAGGGACCCTTGGAATCGGTCAAAATCCCATGTTATTTTCAATGGTAAAATTTCCATTTGAAGTTGTCAAAAACATTTTTCGTTGCCATGGCAAAACCGTTGCCCATTGAATAAATATCCTTTAGGATTTTTTAAGTTACATGAAGGTCTACCAATCCCTTGAGTTTGAGTCGTCTCCTTGTTAGTGAAATATTTCGTAAAAATAAAAAATATTGCAGATAAATTAAAATGAAATAGTCACAAAAGGCGCGAATCCCCCCTCATTCGACGATGGGAAATTTTGTCATTATTTGTCAATTAATTCGACAATTTGTAATAAATGAAAAAATCCATTGCAAAAAAAGATAGTAAAAAGTATGAAAATGTCATTTTAGAAAACCATCAATTTTAAAGCTGGGAACTTTGCCGCGCGCGTACTAGATTCTAAATTTTCACCAAACGGGTGATAAAGCCGTCAAAATCGGACATAATGGAAAAATCGGGTCGAATTTTGGTTTCCGGGGCACGACACGCCTATATTAAAATAACAATATAGAAAATCACCGCCGCGTGGTGGCGCGATAAAATGTGGAAAGCCCTATTAAATATAAGGATTTATTCGTTAAATATCAGAACCTTTCGCGTTTCCGCTCCGATACAAAACTCGTCGCTCTAGCGATTTAATTTATGCAAAAATGGCAAAATATTCGAATTCCGTCGTTCGTATAGCGTTTTGGCTCTCTCGTTTTCTCATCTGAAAAATCCTCTTGTCTAACGACTTGGGAATTCTCAGACGAGACCTATTAAAGATACTGTGGCGAGTGTTTATATTTTTATTTTGCGGTTTCTCTCCCGCAAACTTCAGCTTCGAAGTTTCACAATCGTGAAAATGGGCTTCAAATTAATGGCAGCTAAACTTTCCTCGCGCTCTTTCGGAGTGAAAACCTCGTAACTCCGAAACATTCGGATTTCCATTCATGGTTTCATGATTTTCATTTGAGGAAGGGTAGTGCTAATTTTCTTCACGTCATCTACTATCAGAAAAGAAATACACTTACAAGGAGACATCCCGAAGTGTAACCCACCGATTTTGTTCAAACTCGGGGGATTGGTAGACCTTCATGTAACTTGAAAAATCCTAGAGGGAATTTATACAATGGGCAACCGTTTTGCCATGGCAACGAAAAATGTTTTTGACAACACAAAATATTAAATTTTCCCATTGAAAATAACATGGGATTTTGACCTCAAATTGATCAAAAGTTGATCAATTTTGATGGTTTTTTGTCTATTTTTATCTATTTTTCTATTTTTTCTATTTTTGGCATTTTCGAAATTTGAAATTGTTCAAATTTTTCACAGGGGGGGGGGTTTCAAGCTACATGAAGGTCTACCAATCCCCCGAGTTTGAACCAAATCGGTGGGTTACACTTTGGGATGTCTCCTTGTTAGTATGTAGTTTCGTGTAATACCGATGGGGATAGTCGCTTAAGAAATTAGATAATTACAAGAAATCACTGAAAAATTGAGAGCTTGGTGGAAATCACTAAATGATTTTCGTAAAATAATAATCATATTAAAAAAAGTGTAGGAGATACGAAATTTAAATGTAGTTTCTGCTATCGAAATACTTTTTAATTTTTTTTTTGAAAACGCGAACCACCGTTGGTCTAGAGATAATAATACACAACGCCGAAAAGGTAAAAAAGACCAACAACGTTTGGGGAAACTAAAATATATTTATTTTATAATTTACTAAACAACCGATACGATTATTTGTGGATTTTTATTAAATTATAAAATAAATATATTTTAGTTTCCCCAAAAGTTGTTGGACTTTTTTACCTTTTCGGCGTTGTTTATTAATTTTTCTTGCTCGTAATGCAGCACCGTAAACAGGATTTGATTTCAGGGTGGGCACGCAATGGAAACAAATAAAAAAAAAATAAAAAATTGTACATACAACCATACGGTCCAGGGTGGGGACGGCCCGACCGCCCCCCCCCCCCCCCTGGTTACGGCCCTGTCGTAATGGATAACTTTCACGTTCACAATGCAAGAATGACCTTATCTCCTAATGGTGTTATTTATATTGAGATTAAAATAACCTAGCGTACAAAACTTTAATAATCCGAACAATTTTGAGTTATTACGTTTTGCCGGTAAAGACGCGTCTTAAAACTGTATTAAGGTCGATGTGTAGAATGCGAGTGTGTTTGCGGAAATCGACAGCTTATCGGAAAGGAAGTCGAGTAAAATAATATTATCGGAGTTGTTCTCGTCTGGTTGAACCTTTCAAATACTACACTCCGAAGTGAACCTCCTTTATTTCGGATTAAAAAGGCCCTAACGCGGCGGAGAAGGGCGCTTAGGGCAGCGCGGGCATTCTCCTTCATTCGAGGGTTGCCTCGGATTACGACAGGATTTACTCCCGTGAATGATCCGAATACCAATCTAGCAATCCCAGTGAGCCTATTATATTAGCGGTTCGTCTTATTTTTGTTTTCTTCTATTGTTGAACTCTTCATTTATCAGATTACCCGTATTCCGTTCTTGACTTAATAAGACGACGTCACCGAATGTTACCCGTTACTACGGAGGGCGTATTTCAAGCGCCCATTGTGACGTTCGACTTTGATGTCTGGTAACCATATCAACCGGAATGAGAACTTAGTTCTTAAGAGACGCGTTCGACTCGAGCGTATTTTCTCAAGATTCCGAGTCGCGTGTCCTTTATATAAATATAATTTCGAAGAATTCCAGAGGGGGAGATTTTTAGATTGCCAGAATATTTCGAACCGCCGTCCTGAACTCGCCAGTGAACGTTTTATCGGACAATTGCAGACTTTACTGGCGATTAATATTTATTCCGAGAATGTTGAATTGGACGGCGATTCGCGTTCATTTCTCCGGCGGGTTTCGACCGAGTATTAATTATTTTAAATCCCGTACTTATTTAATTGGTGGTCTTGGATTAACAAATTTTCCAAACTCTTTATAATTTCAAAGTACAATTCCTTTTGGCGAGATCAACCGTTCAAATCTGTTAATCCTGTTATTCGAATCATTTAAAAATTAAATTTAAATACTTCCTTGGTGGTACGCCAGCTCCAAAATGCATTCCATATTTCATTTAAATTTTTCGTCCATTCTTCAGGGGCGGATTAACACTTTTGGCACCTTTAGGCACAGAAACATTTTTCGCCCCTGGGCATTGTCTAACGGGCTGGTCAACTAACAAGGAGACGACCCGAGGTGATAATCACCGATTTTGTTCAAACTCGGGTATAATGTACACCTCCATGTACCTTAAAAAACCTGCAAGGGAAAAGTTGCGACGGGCTTTCGTTTTGCCGTGGCAACCGAAAAAGTTTTTGACAACATGATTTGCAATTATTTCCATTGAAAATAACATGGGAATCTGAAGGATTTTAAGGGTCCCCCCCCCCCCCTGTGAAACCTTTTAAAAATTAAAAAATTTCAAAATTTCAAAAACGTTAAAAAAAATTTAATTGATTATAAAAATTAAATTTAATCAAGTTTAAATGCAATTTCGTCAATTGGGGGACCCGTAAAATCCTTCAGATTCCCATGTTATTTTCAAGGGAAATAATTCCAAATCATGTTGTCAAAAACGTTTTCGGGTGCCATGTCAAAACGAAAGCCCGTTGCAACTTTTCCCTTGCAGGTTTTTCAAGTTACATGGAGGTGCAGATTATACCCGACTTTGAACAAAATCGGTGATTATCACCTCGGGTCGTCTCCTTGTAAGTAGGGGCAAGCCAAGTACTTGGACCGTGGGGCTTTATCAGAGTTTTGGCGCTGCTAGAAAAATTCCGCCCTAGGCACGTGCCTACTCTGCCTAATGGTTAATACGCCCCTGCCATTCTTGCGGCGAACGTTTAGATAGGTCGTGTCGGTTGAGAGACCAATATTTTGCCTAATAAGCTTCTCTTGACAATACGTAATATAAAGTCCGCCTCTCGACGCGTTTCCGGCAGTCTCGGACCAATGTTGATCTAAATGATTCTTTGGCGTCACCATGTAAATTTAGTCGTGTTTGACTTTGTGATTCTCCGTCGTCGGGAACTCTTTGTTTGTGAATGTAAAGTATTCGGAGAGACTGAAGGAGCCGAAGCAACCGGTGCAAAATATAATAGATCCCGTTCGGGAGACAGCGGAGTATATAATCGATGGTGCTCCCGCCACCTTTGGGGTGCGCCCCAGCTTCGGCCGGAAGTGGCTCCGTTGCCAATATCCGGGTGTAAATTGAATGAGCCCAAATAAAGACGGCGGCGGAAATAAGGGGAATTTCCGACGTGGATTATGAACGCCCTCCACCGCTATAATCAGTCGACCAGATTTCTTATTGTTTAAAGGACTAAGTGGGTTTTGTTTCGTATCTCGCGTCTCCCGAATTTGATACCAAATGCTTATCTTTTAATATCAAGAGGACCATCTGAAATAGTTGATATCTAAAAGCTCATTATTCTTTAAATACGCGATAGTTTCGTAAACATTTTTTTAACATTACCCTGTGAAATATATTCCATTTTTTCTTTCAAGGGATTTCTAGTTGTAGTCAAACAAAGTAGTTTTTGATAATTTTTTGTAACTAGTTACTGAGTTTCAAGACTAGTTTTGTGGCAACTCCAACTTCTTCATTTCCGGAAAGTTCTAACTAAAGAATACAAAGCCCATATAAATTTCCCTTCAGAAATAATATGGGATAATCTAGTTATTTTAAGGATAATTTATTAGCGAATCTAGTTATTTTACGGATAATTTATTGGCGAATCTAGTTATTTTAAGTATAATTTATTGGCGAATCTAGTTATTTTAAGTATAATTTATTGGCGAATCTAGTTATTTTAAGGATAATTTATTGGCGAATCTAGTTATTTTAAGTATAATTTATTGGCGAATCTAGTTATTTTAATTGTAATATCTAGATATTATAAAGTTAAATTATGGACGAAACGAATTATTTTAAAATTCAATTATGGGAGAAATTAGTTATTTTAAATTTCAATTATGGGAGAAATTGGTTATTTTAAATTTCAATTATGGGAGAAATTAGTTATTTTCAATTTCAAATATGGGAGAAATTAGTTATTTTAAATTTCAATTATGGGAGAAATTGGTTATTTTAAATTTCAATTATGGGAGAAATTAGTTATTTTCAATTTCAAATATGGGAGAAATTAGTTATTTTCAATTTCAATTATGGGAGAAATTGGTTATTTTAAATTTCAATTATGGGAGAAATTAGTTATTTTCAATTTCAAATATGGGAGAAATTAGTTATTTTAAATTTCAATTATGGGATAAACGAATTATTTTAAAAATCAAGGCAAATTTGGCCCGAATTCAACTTCTATAGCTCTAGGGAATTTTATTTAGTACTTAATTATGAACATAAATCCTTTTCCGAGTCCATTTAAGCCATTAAAATTAATCGCGTACCTTCGCTCACTCGCGATAGTTTTCAAAGGGACCGAATTTTCCGTCAAACCGACGATGTGTACACTGCGGTTTGGGGGGAATTTCACGACCATAAAAAATTTGCTAGAACCTGCAGAAGTACGTGTTTCATGTTTATGGAGTAGAGGTATAATTTACTTTTAAGATATATATCATACATTTCTGATCTAACATTCTAAGAGTGAGATATATCTTATTAAACAAGAGACGCTCGTGTATTATAGAGAAAGCTATAGAGAAATCGAGGTTGACCTAAGGCGAAACGACCCTTTTAACCCCGCTACAATTGCTATTTATCTAGCGAAAGCGTATGCAACATTTCCCTAATCAATATCACTCTCTTCCCGTGTCAGGATGGCAAGCGTACAATGGAATAGCCGATACTATTTCGCCTTGAAAAATGAGCCTCGGTCGGCGGCCCGAATTATATACCAATATGAGAAAGGGGGAACCTTTTTTATTCCCTTTAGTCTTCGAATCGGTGCTTCCATTGTCATCCCCAAATTGACGCTACATTAAGCATTCTTCAAGCTAAACCCGGAACCTAGACCCTTTTTTTTTAAATAATCGTAAGAAAAGAGTGTGCCCCATTAAAACTAAAAGGGCTAAAGATAAGCGAAAAAAATAATATAAATCAAATAGCTATATACCGTATTTCTCGGAAGATAACCTCTCAGCTTTTTCGGTTGTTATTCGGCGACTGACCTAATTACGACTGTCGTTTCGGGAAACCCGAAATAATATATATCATAACTAAATGAAGCGAGATGTTCACACTAGATTACCCGTTTGCGCGAATTCTTAAAATTCTTATAAGATTACCTGTATTAGTAAAACTTTTGTTGATAAACTTTTAATATTTATATTTTTTGTTCAGTTGAATAGATGAGTAGTAAAATAAATTATTTTTTAGGGTGCACAGAGTTGTATGTCAACCTCGGGTCGAAATTAACGGAGCTCCTCCCCTTCTGTCACGTGATTCAGACATCCATTTTGTCTTCGCAGAACACGTGATTAAACAGTTTCTTTGGTCCTCTAGGACAGCGGTTCCCAATTTTATTTTGCTATGGAACCCTAAATGATCCACCTAATTGGGAACCGCTGCTCTAGGTATTTCGGTAAATCGTTCACGAGCCCAACAAGTTTTAACATTTCCTCAATAATTTAGGCCGAAAATGTGAGCTCGTGTGAATGGGTCCCGAGTGAATTTCGGGTGTTCAGCGTCTATATTGGGGTGGGCATTTCGTTATTTCATTGATTATCGATATCCAGAAAATTGGCCGCTCTACTTAATTTTTCCGGACCAAAGAAGTTATATAAGCCAGCTTTCACTAACAGGGGTGTTTTTTTCAAGCCTTCACTCTCATTCTAGCCAGATATATCCGCTACATCTTCCAGAGGGATTTTTTTTGCTTTCGATTTCGAGTTCAATCGGACGTGAAGTATCGCTTATCTATCAATGATAAGGCGTTCAAGTCAATCGGAAGAAATCGGGCGACATCCCTTTCCTATTGATTTATTAGCTAGCTACTCCTCGGGTTTTTACGCCGCAAGAGGTGCCCCAGTACGATCCATCTTTTTGGAGCTGATGTTCCAATTTCTGACTATTTTGCGAGTCATTTCTCGCTCCATCCCCCCGCAGCATTCGGCTCGTATTTATACTAACCAAGAATTCTTGTCATTTGCTTCGGAAAGTTATAACTAGAGGCGTTTGTGGCTGATGTGTTTTTCGCAGGCCCGGACTGGCCAGGTGGGCTGGTCGGCGATCGCCGAGGGCCCCCGACTCAAGGGGGCCCCAAATAGCTTATAATACATTTTTCCTAAAGGTCCTTTAAACGCGTTTCAAATTAATGTGCACGTGGGATCTAGTACACTTTAAACGTTATTTGTTGTCCTATAAATAACCATTTTGATTTTTATCCATACCCCACATCGGCCGGTCCTCTAGCCGAGGGCCCCCAAAGCAGCCAGTCCAGGCCTGGTTTTTCGGCCTAGTTCACGTATTCAACAGTCATCATATTTCCGGCAAATTAAAATGTACTTCGATGGTCGTTAAATTGTTTCATACAAATACAAAATTTGCGTTAGTTTGTCACAGGAATCCATACCTCTACTTGGAATGCTTAACCTGCCGTATCGCGTATGGTAAGAGCACTCTGACGGCTTTGGCCCCTCCTACAAGAGAAAAAATCCCCTCTGCATGCGCTCCCCTCTCACGTTGTTGTTTGTTAAGTGAACATAGTGAAGTCAAAAAAAAAGTCAGCCACATCGAGACGAAAATCTGCCGCGATAAGCATTCCAAGTAGAAATATGGATTCCTGTATGTCATTGATGGTCCTTAGTCAGTAGCGGTGCAAGGATTTTATTTCGGGGGGGGAGGGGAACACAATTGGCTAGTGGTCTTGTGGCTTCCCCCTTGGCTACGCCACTTCCCTCGGTTACTTTCGCAAAAATACCAAATTAACAATGGTTCAAAGCTCAAAATAAATATTCAAAATAGTCTAGAATAAATGAAGTTCGTTCAGGGTACGTGGCCCAGAAGCTTCTATGGTGGATTGTTTTTTGGAAGGAAAGATATAAGTTTTACCTCTGATTTGACATCAGTGGTTGTTGGAACTATAAAAACATCTACTCCATTTTCGAGAGAGGCTAGGAAACAGTAAAAGATAGTTGGAATCTGAACGCCTAAGAACGTTCAAAGCCCCCTGGCGTTACGAAATTATATCGCACTTTACAACTGGTTAGTTATCTGCACAATATCATTTAAATTTCATCACTATAATTGTTCCTAACAACCTATTATCCTAATTAATTAATTACCGAATCAATTAGAAATATTAATATTATGTTAGGGATTTAGGACAAATCTACAACATTCGCTCTAACATTTAAGATCAAATTGATATAACGTACGTTAATGAGACAAAAACCATTTAAATTAACAATAAAATGTATTTAAAATTTGAAATCTTCGAGATAATTATTATCGCTTGTTCGGGTATATTTTCCGCTTTTTACATCTCATTATTATCATAAATAATAAAATTTTGTTCCATGGTTAAAAATTGTAACTTAGTAAAAATTATAAAAGATCTGCAACTGCATATCATTATTAGTTTTGTTTCTTTCACATTGCGCTTCTCGCTGGATATAAATATAGCTGCATACAACAAGACATAAAGACGAAGGCTGACGGCTCTTCTGTAATCCTACTCTCGACGCATGTCTTCTGGGGACTTGACAACCACTGATGTCACGCTGGAGTGAGACAGAAAGCGGATCATCAACAAAATTGTTTTGGGTTTCCTTAGATTTGTTTGACTATCTCCCGGTTTACTTATGTGAACTTCTTCAACTCCATTTGAGGTTCCTCGACTTCATTTGTGGCTCCAGGACTAAATTTGAGGTTCCTAGACTCCATTAGAGGTTTTCAACTGCATTTGAGTTTTCTCTATTTCATTGGCTACATTTAAAGATGCTCTACTCCATTAGAGGTTCCTCAACTCCATTTGAGGTTTTTGACTACACTTAAGGTTTCTCGAGTACATTTAAGGATTGTCGACTCCATTTGAGGTTCCTCAACTCCATTCACTAAATTTAAGGATGCTCGACTCCATTAGACGTTCCTAGCCTGCTTTTGAGGTTCCTCAACTCCATCAACTAAATTTAAGGATGCTCGACTCCATTAGAGGTTCCTCGCCTGCAGTTGAGGTTCCTTAACTCCATCTACTAAATTTAAGGATGCTCGACTCCATTAGAGGTTCCTAGCCAGCATTTGAGGTTCCTCAACTCCATCAACTAAATTTAAGGATGCCCGACTCCATTAGAGGTTCCTCGCCTGCAGTTGAGGTTCTACAACTCCATCAACTAAATTTAAGGATGCTCGACTCCATTAGAGGTTCCTCAACTGCATTTGAGGTTCCTCAACTCATTTGACTCAATTTAAGGATGCTCGACTCCATTAGAGGTTCCTAGCCTGCATTTGAGGTTCCTCAACTCCATTGACTAAATTTAAGGATGCTCGACTCCATTAGAGGTTCCTCAACTGCATTTGAGGTTCCTCAACTCCTTTGACTCAATTTAAGGATGCTCGACTCCATTAGAGGTTCCTAGCCTGCATTTGAGGTTCCTCAACTCCATTGACTAAATTTAAGGATGCTCGACTCCATTAGAGGTTCCTCACCTGCATTTGAGGTTCCTCAACTCCATTGACTAAATTTAAGGATGCTCGACTCCATTAGAGGTTCCTAGCCTGCATTTGAGGTTCCTCAACTCCATTGACTAAATTTAAGGATGCTCGACTCCATTAGAGGTTCCTCACCTACATTTGAGGTTCCTTGACTCCATTTATGGCTCCACGACTAAATTTGATATTATTAGACAGGCTAGACTCCTTTAGAGGTTTTCAACTGCATTTGAGTTTTCTCTACTTCATTGACTTCATTTAAAGATGCTTAACTCCATTAGAGGTTCCTCAACTCCATTTTATGTTTTTGACTACACTTAAGGTTTCTCGAGTACGCTTAAGGTTTCTCGAGTACATTTAAGGATGCTCGACTCCATTAGAGGTTCCTCACCTACATTTGAGGTTCCTTGACTCCATTTGTGGCTCCACGACTAAATTTGAGATTCCTAGACTCCTTTAGAGGTTTTCAACTGCATTTGAGTTTTCTCTATTTCATTGACCTCATTTAAAGATGCTCAACTCCATTAGAGGTTCCTCAACTCCATTTTATGTTTTTGACTACACTTAAGGTTTCTCTAGTACATTTAAGGATTGTCGACTCCATTTAAGGTTCCTCAACTCCATTCACTAAATTTAAGGATGCTCGACTCCATTAGACGTTCCTAGCCTGCTTTTGAGGTTCCTCAACTCCATCAACTAAATTTAAGGATGCTCGACTCCATTAGACGTTCCTAGCCTGCTTTTGAGGTTCCTCAACTCCATCAACTAAATTTAAGGATGCTCGACTCCATTAGAGGTTCCTCGCCTGCAGTTGAGGTTCCTTAACTCCATCTACTAAATTTAAGGATGCTCGACTCCATTAGAGGTTCCTAGCCAGCATTTGAGGTTCCTCAACTCCATCAACTAAATTTAAGGATGCCCGACTCCATTAGAGGTTCCTCGCCTGCAGTTGAGGTTCTACAACTCCATCAACTAAATTTAAGGATGCTCGACTCCATTAGAGGTTCCTCAACTGCATTTGAGGTTCCTCAACTCCTTTGACTCAATTTAAGGATGCTCGACTCCATTAGAGGTTCCTAGCCTGCATTTGAGGTTCCTCAACTCCATTGACTAAATTTAAGGATGCTCGACTCCATTAGAGGTTCCTCAACTCCTTTGACTCAATTTAAGGATGCTCGACTCCATTAGAGGTTCCTAGCCTGCATTTGAGGTTCCTCAACTCCATTGACTAATTTAAGGATGCTCGACTCCATTAGAGGTTCCTCACCTGCATTTGAGGTTCCTCAACTCCATTGACTAAATTTAAGGATGCTCGACTCCATTAGAGGTTCCTATCCTGCATTTGAGGTTCCTCAACTCCATTGACTAAATTTAAGGATGCTCGACTCAATTAGAGGTTCCTCACCTACATTTGAGGTTCCTTGACTCCATTTATGGCTCCACGACTAAATTTGAGATTATTAGACAGGCTAGACTCCTTTAGAGGTTTTCAACTGCATTTGAGTTTTCTCTATTTCATTGACTTCATTTAAAGATGCTCAACTCCATTAGAGGTTCCTCAACTCCATTTTATGTTTTTGACTACACTTAAGGTTTCTCGAGTACGCTTAAGGTTTCTCGAGTACATTTAAGGATGCTCGACTCCATTAGAGGTTCCTCACCTACATTTGAGGTTCCTTGACTCCATTTGTGGCTCCACGACTAAATTTGAGATTCCTAGACTCCTTTAGAGGTTTTCAACTGCATTTGAGTTTTCTCTATTTCATTGACCTCATTTAAAGATGCTCAACTCCATTAGAGGTTCCTCAACTCCATTTTATGTTTTTGACTACACTTAAGGTTTCTCTAGTACATTTAAGGATTGTCGACTCCATTTAAGGTTCCTCAACTCCATTCACTAAATTTAAGGATGCTCGACTCCATTAGACGTTCCTAGCCTGCTTTTGAGGTTCCTCAACTCCATCAACTAAATTTAAGGATGCTCGACTCCATTAGACGTTCCTAGCCTGCTTTTGAGGTTCCTCAACTCCATCAACTAAATTTAAGGATGCTCGACTCCATTAGAGGTTCCTCGCCTGCAGTTGAGGTTCCTTAACTCCATCTACTAAATTTAAGGATGCTCGACTCCATTAGAGGTTCCTAGCCAGCATTTGAGGTTCCTCAACTCCATCAACTAAATTTAAGGATGCCCGACTCCATTAGAGGTTCCTCGCCTGCAGTTGAGGTTCTACAACTCCATCAACTAAATTTAAGGATGCTCGACTCCATTAGAGGTTCCTCAACTGCATTTGAGGTTCCTCAACTCCTTTGACTCAATTTAAGGATGCTCGACTCCATTAGAGGTTCCTAGCCTGCATTTGAGGTTCCTCAACTCCATTGACTAAATTTAAGGATGCTCGACTCCATTAGAGGTTCCTCAACTCCTTTGACTCAATTTAAGGATGCTCGACTCCATTAGAGGTTCCTAGCCTGCATTTGAGGTTCCTCAACTCCATTGACTAAATTTAAGGATGCTCGACTCCATTAGAGGTTCCTCACCTGCATTTGAGGTTCCTCAACTCCATTGACTAAATTTAAGAATGCTCGACTCCATTAGAGGTTCCTATCCTGCATTTGAGGTTCCTCAACTCCATTGACTAAATTTAAGGATGCTCGACTCAATTAGAGGTTCCTCACCTACATTTGAGGTTCCTTGACTCCATTTATGGCTCCACGACTAAATTTGAGATTATTAGACAGGCTAGACTCCTTTAGAGGTTTTCAACTGCATTTGAGTTTTCTCTATTTCATTGTCTTCATTTAAAGATGCTCAACTCCATTAGAGGTTCCTCAACTCCATTTTATGTTTTTGACTACACTTAAGGTTTCTCGAGTACGCTTAAGGTTTCTCGAGTACATTTAAGGATGCTCGACTCCATTAGAGGTTCCTCACCTACATTTGAGGTTCCTTGACTCCATTTGTGGCTCCACGACTAAATTTGAGATTCCTAGACTCCTTTAGAGGTTTTCAACGGCATTTGAGTTTTCTCTATTTCATTGACTTCATTTAAAGATTCTCAACTCCATTAGAGGTTCCTCAACTCCATTTTATGTTTTTGACTACACTTAAGGTTTCTCGAGTACGCTTAAGGTTTCTCGAGTACATTTAAGGATGCTCGACTCCATTAGAGGTTCCTCACCTACATTTGAGGTTCTTTGACTCCATTTGTGGCTCCACGACTAAATTTGAGATTCTTAGACTCCTTTAGAGGTTTTCAACTGCATTTGAGTTTTCTCTATTTCATTGACTTCATTTAAAGATGCTTAACTCCATTAGAGGTTCCTCAACTCCATTTTATGTTTTTGACTACACTTAAGGTTTCTCGAGTACATTTAAGGATGCTCGACTCCATTAGAGGTTCATCACCTACATTTGAGGTTCCTTGACTCCATTTGTGGCTCCACGACTAAATTTGAGATTCCTAGACTCCTTTAGAGGTTTTCAACGGCATTTGAGTTTTCTCTATTTCATTGACTTCATTTAAAGATGCTCAACTCCATTAGAGGTTCCTCAACTCCATTTGAGGTTTTTGACTACACTTAAGGTTTCTCGAGTACACTTAAGGTTTCTCGAGTACACTTAAGGTTTCTCGAGTACACTTAAGGTTTCTCGAGTACACTTAAGGTTTCTCGAGTACACTTAAGGTTTCTCGAGTACACTTAAGGTTTCTCGAGTACACTTAAGGTTTCTCGAGTACACTTAAGGTTTCTCGAGTACACTTAAGGTTTCTCGAGTACACTTAAGGTTTCTCGAGTACACTTAAGGATTACCGACTCCATTAGAGGTTCCTCACCTGCATTTGAGGTTCCTCAACTCCTTTGACTAAATTTAAGGATTCTCGACTCCATTAGAGGTTCCTCGCCAGCATTTGAGGTTCTACAACTCCATTGACTAAATTTAAGGATGCTCAACTCCATTACAGGCTCCTCACCTGCATTTGAGGTTCCTCAGCTCCATTGACTAAATTTAAGGATGTTCGACACCATTAGAGGTTCCTAGCCTGCAGTTGAGGTTCCTCAACTCCATTGACTAAATTTAAGGATGCTCGACTCCATTAGAGGTTCTTCAACTGCATTTGAGGTTTTTGACTACATTTAAGGTTTGTCAACTACATTTAAGGATAATCAACTCCATTAGAGGTTCTTCAACTGAATTTGAGGTTCCTCGATTGCATTTGAGGTTTTTGACTACACATAAGGTTTCTCGAGTACATTTAAGGATTATCAACTCCATTAGAGGTAACTCACCTGCATTTGAGGTTCCTCAACTCTATTTGAGGTTTTTGACTACACATAAGGTTTCTCGAGTACATTTAAGGATTATCAACTCCTTTAGAGGTAACTCAAATGCATTTGAGGTTCCTCAACTCTATTTGAGGTTTTTGACTACACATAAGGTTTCTCGAGTACATTTAAGGATTATCAACTCCATTAGAGGTAACTCACCTGCATTTGAGGTTCCTCAACTCTATTTGAGGTTTTTGACTACACATAAGTTTTCTCGAGTACATTTAAGGATTATCAACTCCATTAGAGGTAACTCACCTGTATTTGAGGTTCCGCAACTCCATTCACTAAATTTAAGGATGCTCGACTCCATTAGAGGTTCCTCAGCTCCATTGACTAAATTTAAGGATGCTCGACTCCATTAGAGGTTCCTCACCTGCATTTGAGGTTCCTCAACTCTATTGACTAAATTTAAGGATGCTCGACTCCATTAGAGGTTCTTCAACTGCATTTGAGGTTTTTGACTACATTTAAGGTTTATCAACTACATTTAAGGATAATCAACTCCATTAGAGGTTCTTCGACTGAATTTGAGGTTCCTCGACTGCATTTGAGGTTCCTCGACTGCATTTGAGGTTCCTCAACTCTATTTGAGGTTTTTGACTACACATATGGTTTCTCGAGTACATTTAAGGATTATCAACTCCATTAGAGGTAACTCACCTGTATTTGAGGTTCCTCAACTCCATTCACTAAATTTAAGGATGCTCGATTCCATTAGAGGTTCCTAGCCTGCATTTGAGGTTCCCCAACTCCTTTGACTCAATTTAAGGATGCTCGACTCCATTAGAGGTTCCTAGCCTGCATTTGAGGTTCCTCAACTCCATTGACTAAATTTAAGGATGCTCGACTCCATTAGAGGTTCCTCACCTGCATTTGAGGTTCCTCAACTCCATTGACTAAATTTAAGGATGCTCGACTCCATTGGAGGTTTTCAACGGCATTTGAGTTTTCTCTACTTCATTGACTACATTTAAAGATGTTCAACTCTATTAGAGGTTCTTCAACTGCATTTGAGGTTTTTGACTACATTTAAGGTTTATCAACTACATTTAAGGATAATCAACTCCATTAGAGGTACTTCGACTGAATTTGAGGTTTCTCGACTGCATTTGAGGTTCCTCAACTCTATTTGAGGTTTTTGACTACACATAAGGTTTCTCGAGTACATTTAAGGATTATCAACTCCATTAGAGGTTTCTCGACTGCATTTGAGGTTCCTCAACTCTATTTGAGGTTTTTGACTACACATAAGGTTTCTCGAGTACATTTAAGGATTATCAACTCCATTAGAGGTAACTCACCTGTATTTGAGGTTCCTCAACTCCATTCACTAAATTTAAGGATGCTCGATTCCATTAGAGGTTCCTAGCCTGCATTTGAGGTTCCTCAACTCCATTGACTAAATTTAAGGATGCTCGACTCCATGAGAGGTTCCTAGCCTGCATTTGAGGTTCCTTGACTCCATTTGTGGCTCCTCGACTAAATTTGAGATTCCTAGACTCCTTTAGAGGTTTTCAACTGCATTTGAGTTTTCTCTACTTCATTGACTTCATTTAAAGATGCTCAACTCCATTAGAGGTTCCTCACCTGCATTTGAGGTTCCTCAACTCCATTCACTAAATTTAAGAATGCTCGACTCCATTAGAGGTTCCTCGCCTGCAGTTGAGGTTCCTTAACTCCATTAACTAAATTCTCGACTCCATTTTAGTTACTTCGAGTTTTTTAAAGGGAGAGATTTGAATTGAGCAAAGCTTTCTTTGGCACAGTAAATTTTCAGATCGAGCCACTGACCCTTGATACTTGAGGTTGAAGATCAATTTCTACAAAGTCTTGGAACAATTACAATGGGTGAGCGAATAACTCTTCTACAGTTAAAAGCGCTTGCCTCTTTTCTAAAATCTAAAAGATGTGTACGTGACTCAATTTTAATATTCAAAAGATTTATTCAATTTAATTTATTTTTATTTCATGCGTGTAAATGGTGTGATGGAAATAAAATCGCCTATATTAAAATACAATTTTAAAGTGAGCTTGTTGTAAGGGTTTTTTACTTCTCTGGTTTTAATCTGGGAGAGCTAATTTTTAACTTATCACTTAACTTGGACTGAAACAAGTTAAGGGAAATTATTTTTACAAAACGCGTCTTCACTAGTTCCTAAGCTTTAAGTTAGAAATGAAAACTACGTAATGCTTTTTAGAAAGTTTATTTTAACCTTTTATGGTTAAAGAAGCTTGGTTAATCCATTGACAAAGCAGGGGAGGAAACGAACTCCAATATTCGATGGAATATAACTGACGCGCTCGTTTCCCAGATTTTCCCGAAACACGGAATTTTTTGGGATACAATAGATACTTACAGTGAAAGTTTTTGCTTCGAATTTACATTTCTAAAATTTAGGGTTGTACAGGTTTAGACTATTAATAACATTTAGAATTTAATTATTTTATATTTCATTTAATTACATTAAATTTTACATTATCAATTAATGAAGATTTATCGCGCAGTCACTTATTTAACAACACCCTAAGCAGCTAAGCACGTTGTCATGAAATATTTGAAGTCAGTAAGTCACCAGCAAATTAATGAAAATTCGTAACCCCATCAAATGAAATATCGTATACAGGGTGTTTGAATTTGAATTTTCTCAAAACCTACAATAGGCAGTGTTTTGAAATTTTCAAGGTATACGTATACTGTTTTAAAAAAATTTTCTCTGTGGCTTAACCAAGGAGCACGTTTACGACACCTATTACAATCTTTGAAAAAGTGCCGGATGCTTTCCGTCAATTTTGTTGTTTTTTTATTGAATAAAAAGATGATAAACCTTTAGTACATTTTCGTTTTGCTTAAAATGTGTTTTATTAAAGTGCCAGTAAAAAGCTATTGCCAACTATGATCAACTTCTTATTTTTCATATCTTTCTGAAAAATCGGTATTTTTACCGAACCAATTTTATTGGTACCTTTCAAGTATCCTCTACTACGTTATCGTTTAAAGTTTAGTCTATCATAAGTTTTTATGAAAATTTGAAATTAGAATGTTTCCTACTTCATACGTATATCATTAAAATTTCAAAACTCTAAACTATTTTAGTTTTGAGAAAAAAAACCCTGTCCGGAGAATTTCTGACACCCTGTATAGCTGTATAAGTATTACCAGGAGATCATCGAGCAAGAAATATTAAACTTTGACGACGTCTTATCGGATAGGTGTTCATCAAAATTTAAATTTATATAAAAAAAGGTGGTGGCGACCGACCTGTTTGGTTTCTGTGCCGTTGGTTATAGTGGGTAAAATTTAAAGGTCACGGAAATTGCTACCGATTTCATTTCGAAAATTTTAATAAGCAAGTTTTAATCTGAAAAAAACGCGCAGCAATTAGACGAAAAAGCAGACGAGCATGGCACTTTGACGTCATATCTCAGCGTCGCCTCGGTTACCTGTGACGTCAGCTTAGGCTTACCTTTGTTGTGATAAGTACCATCTTGTTAGTTATTTTCAAATCCGGTAGATGGCGGTGCAGTTATTGAAAGTCGCTAATTTATATTAAGTGTCGCTTTGCAATAGCTTCGTCTTCGACGAATTTGCATTTGATATCTTATGATATCCGGCATTATTTTAGAACATTAACCTTTGGCCTGAGATTTTTAAAGTAAAATGAAATATTTCGTTGAACAGAAATGTTCTGAAAAATTAACATGAATATTTTTAAATAGTTCTTTTTATAAACTAACGTGGCCTTCTTGTTGAAATGTTGCTCTTACGTCACAGTCTCTTACTTTGACAAGCCTACTAGCGCGCGCTACAGTCGCGAGGAATATAGCTTTTTCTAGAGCGCGTGCAAATCGCTCGTGCGAAGAATACACACATAAAGCTGGGTCTTGTGACGTAAGAGCAACATTTTAACAAGCTAGTTTTAAAAAGGTGAATATTTAAAATGCAGAGGTTGAAAATTGTTAGGGTTAGCGATAATATTGAGTGTAGAGAGCTGGTAGCTCGTGTGGCACGAAGGCCTTGCCACCACCCTCCTACGCAATATAACCCATAGAATAATGTCATATCTGTCTTGGGCCTATTATCTTATCTGATTCTAAATATTAGATGCTTATAGCCCTATTTTCTAAAAACTGGAAGAGTATGCCGGGCAGCGCTATTTTAAAATCCCGAATAGGAAGTTCATTTGATTTCCTCTTAGCTTCGTGTCCTTATACTTTTTTCATTATTTTTCTCTATCTCAAATCACTTTATCCGAATTGGCAGCCGGTAAAAGTATGGTCCTTCGCCTATTGAGACAGTCCTTACTCTTTAGAACCGCCAGATAGTCCGATAAAGTCGCGAGAATTTAATTAGAACGCTCGGACCGCGAGCAATGAGGCCGCGTACTATTCGAGTCCGAGGCTTAACCGATCAAGCCGAGGCTTAGAAACTCGGGAACAATCTCACCCTCTCTTATACTGATCCGCCAATAGCTTCCAACTCTCGATATCGAATCGAAAGAGAGTACCACTTTTAGCATCTTGTCCCGTACAGTCTGTCCTATTATTCCTTTCGCCGACGTCCGGATCGATCGAGCGTCTTGCGGGACTGCCCGTTTGATCTCTTTAGCTTCTGTTTTAGCTGGCTTATATAATCTTCGATAGTCCAACTCTGGTTTCGTTCTTAATACGGTCTTAAGGTGATAATGAGCTTTGCCAGGCCTCTCCTTCCCGAATCCCCTTCTCTTCTCTATCACAAAACATACTAATTAGTTCTTAAATTGGCAATTACAGATCCTCTTTTCAAATTAATAATAAATGGCGTTAATTGTTCTTCTTTCAACTCTACTTTTTTTGTAGAGTTTTCTTTCATCCTTCAGCGCGATTTATATTTGCTTGTATCAGAAGTATATATTATATATATATATATATTATATCAGAAGAAAAAGGGGAAGTACGTATCTGTAGCTTTGAGCCATAGAAGTCGTCGTGTGACCCACGAAAATGCCTTTTTACGCATAATAAACCAAACTGAAAAAGTAGTTCCACTTTTGTTTTGATTCAACTCGGCTATAAACGACGAAAGCAAATACGCCTTAGCTCAATTAGCAGAGAATGAGAAGGACATTATGTTACAATTGTTCAATTTAAGAAAAATTGACTTTTTAAACGATGTATTCATCCGCGATTTCCCGCCAAACCGTTTTGGCGCGAAAATTCGTGAAAAGTGACGCCTTTCCAAAGCTGACTAGAAGCGTACTTCCCCCTATTTTCTTCTGATTATATTTAATTTGAATGGATGTAAATTTCGAATCACGGTTCAAAATATATCGCAATGGTGATCGTCGACGCAAAAACCAATCCCGTTAGGCCTAATGCAAAATATTTGCGTCGACGGTTACCGTGGTGCCGTTTTTTTTTTCAACTGAAAACCAGCTTTTTCTCGAATAACGAAGAAAATTCTTATATAACTGCTCGGAATTTTTAAAACCACAATTTCCCCGAATTTAATAGTTTGAAAAATCAGCGGGAACCTGCGAAAAGGTTTCTTTTATTTCAAATGAGTAACATTTGCAGTATAAAGAGATGACCACTTCTCTCTTATATTATATATTTATCATGGAATAAAATTCTGGTAGCTAGCTTCACCCTGGGCACCTATGTGCGACGTGAGGAACACTTCTACAGGCGTTTGACCTATTTTTGCCTACTTATGTTACGCTATATAATGGAAGTATTTTCGCATCTCGCCAGTTTTTAAATCATTTTCGGGTATGTAAAATTGCGGTTATTAAATAAATGACGATGGTAAAGTTAAATTACATCCGGTTGGGAAAATTGTTTAGATAGATTTCTTTTCGAATGGACGTTTCGGTGGGAGTTCTAATAAAAATGTCTTCTAAAGTTGAAGAGGCGATAACTTTATTGGCAACTGTGGTCACTGTCCACGCAATTTTATTAACAGTGTAGTTATAAAGCAACGAGGGAGTAAAGTTTATGGCTTACGTACGTAGTTCGGGGTATGTCGGTTATTGTACTATTTGATAGCGCGAAATCGCCTGAGGTATTTTAGGAGGCGCTGAATTACGTTTTTATTATCTGTATATATATATATATATATATATATATATATATATATATATATATATATATATATATAAGGGGAGGAGAGAGAGAGTTTATATGAAAAGAAACCAATATTATTTTGAACATTATACGCCAACAAAGGCTATCCGAGTTGAGGAGAAGAGACTTTTACCAGAAATAAATAAATAAAGATGTTACTTGGCCTGTCCGCGCAATGGAAATATTCTTTTCCACCGCGTTGTACACATAGCCAAGTTTTCTTCTTTCGATAGCATTTTGCTACCTCATCGGAAAAATATAGTAACTGAAATATTGTCGATATTTAGAGAAAATTGATTTCGCAAATAGGCATATGATTTTTCTCAAAAATTAAATGAATAGATTCTTTTAAGTGCACGCATGATGGCGATTAGATTCATCGACTCAAATGAAAATAGCAATAGATTACCTAGTGTTGTAAATCGGAAAATGTTCCGGAAAATGACCAAGACCTTTTTTACGGAAAATTTTCCGTATTTTTCCGAAAAAAATAAAAAAAAAAGTTTTTTTTCTATGGTTAGCCTAATATATTGTTTGCAAATTTAAATAAAGCGGCTTTTTCGCCTAATTTTTTCGAATCTGAAAGTAAAACTAAACCTCTAGACTAGTTTAAACTGATTAACAATGTAACATAGGCTAAGTTATGTTTTTAGTATGTTTACTGATATTAGACATTTTATATCGATAAAAAGTTAAAAAAATTAAAAACCCTTAAAAGTAATTTATGTTTCAAGTTTTTATTTTTCTGATTTGCGGAAAATTTTCTGGAACTTTTTCCGTATTTTATTTTTCCGGAAAATTAACAACATCTGATTACCATTAGTCATCAATGGCGATTAGATTTATGGACGCGATTTCAAATGGTAATAGACAGTGATTATCTTCTTGTATATTTCGAACGCAAAATTACATAAGGGTCTTCACCATATGCGTCTTTATAAAAAAAAATAAATTAATGGATTTTGTTCACTGACGTTTGGTCAAGTATAAAACGAACTTATCATTTATCCAAGTAGTCTTTCTCGGGTGAAAGGAGAATAATATCGTACTCCAACCTCTTTTACTATAAGCCCAAAAAAGAGCAGAGCGTCGTTATCATACAAAATTCAAAATCGTAAAACGTAAGTTATCCAATTATTTCAAAAGTAATCGCGCTGGAAATAGAGCTCTACCTTTCTTTACTTGGGAATCGACAAAACCGGGTTGCCAGAGCTACACCTCTCGCGTCCGGAGTGTTCTGAGAAATGATCCGAGATAGATTTGTTGTCGTTTTGAAGCGTGTCTTGGATAAGGGAAATGTGACGCGTAACACGGGAACCTCCGAATGCTCTCGTGAACAAAAGTTCTGCCCCGTTGTTTACGTCTCTACCAATCTGCCGGTCCATTTTCTATTCACGGAACGTAACCCGTTTTTGGGAGGTTCTCGGAGAGGCGCAAACGCCCCCCCGGGGGGGCTACGTGTCTCTGATTTCTCGTCCTCAAATCTTGATATTCGCCGATAGCGTTGTACCGAAATACGCCGATTGAAAAAACGGGATTCAAATGTAAAAGGAGGTTGAAAGAAATCGTCCACTTATGACGCGAGTGGCGAAGGGTTGTCCGCGTATAGGCTCCCCAAAACGGTTCAAACTCTTGTTTTCGAGAGGATATATCCTTCCTCCTTCTCCCTTCGCTTTGATATTTTCTTCTTTGGAGAAGAACCGCTTTTTTGCTGTTGGTAGCGCGACGCGTCGTTTTTGAAAAGCTTTCTTGTTGAAAACTTTGAAGCCATCCATCAAGCCGCTGCGGAGTGTGGTACCACCTCCTCTTCCTCTTCCACCAGTAGGACAACAACTACCTACACAGCCTCCGAGCCGTTCCGCGAGACCAAATCCATCTTTTCGTTGATCATCCGGGATTTACTTTACCCGAGATCCAACCTTAATTTAAGTTAATGTTGATTTTACTCAGTCCCTGCGTTTAATACTACTGTCGGATTACAGCTCGAACGCGAAAGACTCTTTCGGGGGCTTTAAAGCTCCAATGATGAAAAAATTGCGTTTTCTTTCTTGAACGGGGGAGGCATCTTTTCCACTTTCCCTCGTCTCTTCCCGCGTATTCCGTCTTTCAAAACGAAAAATTCCACTACTAAAACAGCCCGGCTTCAGATGAAATTTGGTTTTCGAGAGCCGTTGGATCTTTGGTCTACTCGTTGACCAGATATTGAGGGTGAGGCCCCTCAGATATTGGATTTCAGATTTTGAAGCTATATATTTATATATGTATCTTCAGATTCTATATTTGAATTTTATTTTCTACGTTTGTTTGGAAACGTATTTTTTGGTTTCGTTTTCCTGTATTTGTTTTTTGGAATTTTTACTAAAGTGACTTGATTGAAAACGGGGGGAGGGCTAACGAGAAAATTGTAAAATTTTAATTTAGAGTTGTAAGTCGGAAAATTTTCCGTATTTTTCCGAAAACAATAATAAAAAAGTTTTAATTCCATGATTAGTCTAATATTGTTGGCAAGTTCAAATAAAGCGGAATTTTTACTTTATTTTTATGAATCTAAAAGAAAAATTAAACCTCTAGACTAGTTTATCATAAGAACATTTTTAAATTTTTTATTTTTCCGATTTGTGGAAAATTTTCTGGAACTTTTTCCACATTTTATTTTACCGGAAAATTTACAACTCTAAATTTAATTGATTTGGTTTTATAAAGTTAATAAAGTTAATATAGTAAATTGAAGGGATTAGTGATAATACAAACAGACAATTTAAAAAGTATAACGGAAGTCTATAGTTCATATAACCGCGAATACTTTAAAATCAAAATTAAAGGGGAACGGTCAAGCTTTAACCAGTTAGATAGCCCTATAGCCCATTAAAAACTAAAATTTATGGTGAAAACCGCATCAAAAAATATTGAGTGGTTAATTTTTAATAAAATAAAGAAATTTCGGGAAATCGAAAAGCGCGCGTCCGCCGCGACACCCGGTGAGAAGTCGGTGAGACGGAAAAATAACGTAATAGCGCACGCTGCTGGAGACGCAAAAAATTGGTTTCGTACGCGCGGCGCGTTCCAGTTATAAGAGACTTAAGCCTAAATTGCGCGATTTTAAAAGTTGGGATAGTTCGCAAATCGCTCATACGGGGTTAGGGGCGCTGGCGGCAGCCCCTAAGATGGCGGCGAAAATTCAAACCCAAACACCTGGCGTTATTTTTCGTTTCAACTTTTTGGGCCAAAAGCTATGTTTTCAAGACAAAAAAAGGTACGTGTGAGTATATTGAACGTCTTGTTATTCTTTTGATACGGAAATAAGGCCATATTTGGAAAAGCTTGGCCGTTCCCCTTTAATAGACCACTGAATCATTTGAAACAAATAACAATTTGGCATTTTTCTTGGCGTATTTCCGGAGAGTATAGCTTGGAATTTAGCGAAATTTGAAGGATTCCGTCGCCCTTTAAGAGAAGACTACTTTTTTCTACCGCGAATCGCTCCCAAATCGAAAGTGGACACAATGCCAGACGATATAGCATTGGCAAACTATAGTCGCGTCAAGATGTTATCGGAGACCGTTCGCTGTAATTCAATCCCACGTTCGATTTATACAATTTCAAAAGTTCCCCTTTAAAAATAAACCTAAAATAGATTTTTTTAAAAACCAGAGAAGAGGTAATTTATAAAATTAACTTTAAAAAAATGAGCCCTTAAAATAGGAAGAGAGAATATCAAACAAAGGTGAAGAAATTAGATAAAAATAATGTTTTAGCAGCACACATTTAAAAAACAGCGAACATAATTTAGATTGGGATTCAGCCGAGGTTTTTTGCGAATTAGCCAGACCGGAAGAAAATCGTTTTTATAGAAGCGATATTCATGAAAATAATTGGGAAATTTAATTTATACAATTGCATAGTAGATATAAAAAGCAGGGAGACTTTAAAATCAGAACGAAATAAAAATTTATATTTATATTGAAAAAAAATCTTTTATTATTTATACTTTTTTAATTTTTATTTGAAAAATTATACGTTGTAGAAATGTCAAAGGTTTTCTAAAAATGTTGATAAGATAATTTTTAAAATATTTGAAATTGGTTTTTAAACTGAAATTCAAACTAGTCAAAATAAGTTTTCTTAACACTATGAAGTAGCACCATAAGTGGATCATTCTCGCTAAGTATACAAATTCCGGGTCTCGGTTGGGTATCTTAGTCTGGGTTTCGTGACGTCAGAGCTTGTATAGAGAGCAAACTCCAGAGAGAAATTTTTTGAAAATATTTCGGTGGAGACGCCACCGAGTGGTCAAGACGGCAACTACAGGGGCGTTTATTGAACAAAACTCTACCCTTGGATCTGAAACTGACCTTGAACAAATATGGTATAGGTTGGGGGGGGGGGGGAATTCGAGGAGCCAAACCCCAAAATTTATCTCTCACCGGCACTCGAGACACGTTTCAGACGTGAAACGTACCAAAAGAGATGTAAGAAACGTTAGATTCAGCAGTATCAATTCAGAGTGAAGTTGAGGTGATACACAGTATAGGGCGGTTGTAAAGGGCTGCCAGACCGACCCCGACAAAGACTCTAGAGAATGATCCACTTATGGTAGCACCTATTTTATTAAAAATTACATAGTCATTCACCATGGAAGTTAAAGAAAATATTTATGAATATTCGAAACTGTTTCTTACGCGTTTTTCATAAGATCAATTCAACCTTTATTTATTATAAATATTTCCAAAAAATCTATCAAATTTTTACCATTTTTAAAAAGCATCGAGTAATGCTTTGTTTTTAAATTTATACAATTTTAATCTCAAATTTGATTTTTTAAGATAGCTGATTTTGAAACTAAGGTTTCTTTTAATTTTAATTTAATTTATTAATAATTAAATAGTTTCTAGTACAATTCCTTTCTTAATTATTGGCCCAAAAGCCCCGCTATAGCGTAATTCGTATAAATTTAATATTAGTCACTATAATTTTCGAATATTATAAAAATAGGTAAGATTGTAAATTATCGTATTGACCTAACGTCCTACGCAAAGTTATTAGACGCGAGGCTAAAATCTCTTTCATTTGAATATATATTTCTAGATGAAAATATAGGCCTTCCTTTGGAGGGTAAAAAAAAATAAGTTATTCCCAAGACGCGAATAAGAAAAAGAGAGCGTGTTTGTTGGAAAGACGAAGAAGCGGCGGATGGGAGAGTGCCAAGTTGAGGAAGAATTTTGTCGATTTTCCAATAGCTAGGTATCGACAAGATCTTGGCTCCAGTTTTTCTTTAGACGAATCCCGGGAATTCGCTCTTTATTTTTTGTAGGCCATTTGGAGTCTATTTTTTTAACGGAGATTTTTTTAAAAGGTTACTCCCCGTTCGCGTCTTCAAATATATCGGTTCTTATTTGCTTAGAGACTTAGGCCATCGGTCCTTTACTAACAAAGTTAAAACTCATTTGCTCAGAGAGTATATATTGCTGTCGAAGTCGCGATGTTAACACGGTTTTCGTCCCTTCTTCCTCAACTCGACTCGATAGTAATGTAGTGATAATCGGAAAATCGATTCTGTCGACTAATATTGATTAAAATAAAATCTTCTAAAATCTTCAAAGTTCATAGTAATAAGATAATTAAGTGCCTAAATGAAGAAGCGGGTGTATTGTCAAATTAAAATATTTTATTTAAAAAAAACAGTGCATTTTACGATCACGTTTTTTAAATTAAACTTTTAATTTGATAATCCAAGACTAGTTTTGCGTTTTCCATTTATTCCATCCGTTAGTACTCGGCATTCGATTAATTTTTATCAATGAATAAAATAAGCTCGGCGATATTTAAATATTTATTTAAATAACCAATAGTTGAATAAAACTTGTAAAATGTTTAAATAATCGAAAGTTAATAAGCCTATTATTTAAATAAAACAAACAATTATTTAAATAAATACCACTTTTATTCAAATATATGCTTGGTTGCGTAAAAAACATAATTAAATAAGTTAAAATGATATTCTTTTTACCAACCTTTTTTAAATAAATCAAAAATTTTGTGGATAACGAATAAACAATTCCGAACACTACCATCCGTTATATCAATATTATCAGAAGTATATAACATATATTTCCGAGTGAAGGTTCGATTTATTGGATCTTCTCTAAAGTGGGAAGGGTGGAATGTAAAGGATTATCTGTATATCAAACCAAGAAGAGCCGAGTTTCGGTTTATCGAAAGAGAGAGAGAAAGAAATTTCAAATTTTTCCTCCCGCAAAGCGAGGGAAGATATAGATACGAAGGTCCGTTCGTCGTTATCTCTGAAACATCAAGAAACTGCGAGAGTTTGGATGTCCGAAGCCATAAAGAACGAAACTAGACTTTTGGTAGGCGCGCCACCGTCTGTCGTTGCTTAACGGGGCGCGTTGTATGCCTCGACGTACGCGCCAGAAGTGGTCAAAAGTTTTCCGTGTGGGTGCCAGTTACGGGTCTTTTCCAATTGGACAGAGAGTCGTGACACTTTGTGTCCGGTTGAAGAGAGAGAGAGAGAGAATGACAGCGGAGAGACTGAAGATATCTAAACAGTGTCCGATCCGGAATAGGAGCCCCAGCTGCCGGACCGGTCAAGATTTTGGTATTTTTTCTCTTCCGCGGGGTTTGAAAAGGATTAGATCTATTTCAAATTTCCGTTGCCGGAGATCGCCAGAGTAGGTAAACCTTTATTGGTTTGGTCCTCTAGCTATAAAGTTTCCTCCTACACACACTTTTGTTGACCAGCTTCTTTTTCCAGGAAGAAATTGAACAATGAGGACTTTTGTAAGGTTGAGCGGTTCTCGGGTTTGTGTATACGCGCCGGAGGAGCTCGCCTATCTTCTTAAATTTCTCTTTTTGTTTCCTTTGTATAGGTAGTTTTCTTTTACTTTCTTTCACATCGCGACTTTTCCACGGATTTTGAGCTGCGCGCGCGATTTATCTCTCTGTCTCTTGTTTGGGAAGAAACTACTACTTTGATTTCTGACGACAGGGCAAGTTAGAATTCGACGTGTACTGTTGTCACACGTGCGGTGTGACTTAGAAAAAAGTCAAAGCCATTTTCCTCATTTACAAATAATGAAGCTTTACATTTTAAATAGAGCCACGTAATGGATAACGCTATTATATAAAACACAAAGATTCTGGTTAGCAGACAAAAATTAAGCAATTTATGAGTATCTTACGTTGGACATCAAACCACTTACGACCCTTAATTTTGGAATAAATTCCACGAAAGATAAATTGGAAATATATTTATAAACTATGGCTAGGTACACCATACGATCTATTATAATATAAGAACGGAAGCACTGCGACCCCTGGTGGCGGAACTAGCTTCCGTGACGTAATAATAGTGAAAAAAACGTTTATCATAAATTTCCCTAATTTTAATTCTATTTAATAAAATATGTTGATCTACGCGCAAATTGAAAATATACGTATTAAAAAAATTAGATCATTGTCAAAAATACCCGGAAAACGTTAAAATTCGGGCAAGAAAAAGTATAATAATACGACCTTATTTCGGTTATACTAGTTGGCAATTATTGAGAAACTATCACAGTGTGGAAAAGCCGCATTTAGTCAAAAACATTCCGAGGTATAGGTAGTGAGAAAAAATTTAATTTTAATAACGGATATTTTTTAAATTGTTCCTTGGTTCCGAGTTGTTATGTAAAATCGAATCACCAGGATTTAAAGGGGAACGGTCAAGCTTAACCAGTTAGATAGCCCATTAAAATTAAAATTTATGGTGAAAACCGCGTCGAAAAATATTGAGTGGTTAATTTTTAATAAAATAAAGACATTTCGGGAAATCGAAAAGCGCGCGTCCGCCGCGACACCTGGTGAGAAGTCGCTGAGACAGAAAAACAACGTAAAAGCGCGCGCTGCTGAAGACGCGAAAAATTGGTTTCGCACGCGCGGCGCGTTTCAGTTATAAGAGACCTAAGCCTAAATTGCACGATTTAATTGATGGCTTTTAAAATTCAATTTGCGCGTGAAAATACCTCTACATGTTATGGTCAAAAAAGCACGCAAAGAAGGCTGTGTGCCCAAGACATGTACCTGTAGTGTCGCCCACTAAAACGTCATTTCAAAATCCGTCAATAGTTAGGATAGTTCGCAAATACGGGGTTAGGGGCGTGGCGGCAGCCCCTAAGATGGCGACGAAAATTCAAACCCAAACACCTGGCGTTATTTTTCCGTTTAAATTTTTGGGGCCAAAAGCTATTTTTTCAAGACAAAAAAAGGTACGTGTTAGTATATTGAACGTCTTGTTAATCTTTTGATATGGAAATAAGGCCATATTTGGAAAAGCTTGGCCGTTCCCCTTTAAATTATAAAAATATTTTTTAAATTAATTTTTTAAACATTTATTTCGTTTTTTCCCTTCAAGACGATAAAGGAAACATAAGCACAAAAATATCTCCATATTAAATAATTAACTATTAATGGAACTAGAAAATGAACATAATCACAAAATTTACTTTTATAACAGTATATGAAATTCAATTTGATTCTATAAGAATGATGTTTAAAATAATATAGTTCTGTCATTTAGTATAACCCGAGTTTACTTATTAAAGCTTTTAGATTCTATCCAAAATAGTGCGGCTTTGGGCTACTTTTTGGTAATTCATTTTGAATTTTAAAATTATCTTTATGAGAATTTGAGCGTAGATATTTTTTTATTAAATACAATTAAAATTAGGGTCAGTGAACATAAGTTGCGTTTTGCAAAATATTATTCTGAACATGGCCGAAATTCGAGTTTTTTCACTCTTATTTCGTCTGTGCAGAGAGTGTGAATTTACCTAAGAAGCGGAAATTTTCATTTAATTTTTCGATTTTTTTTTTCACGGAAGCTAGTTCCGCTGCTTATATTATAATAGATCGTATAATGTACCTAGTCATAATATGTAAAAATATTTACACATTATCTTTCGTGGAATTTATTCAAATATTTTGGGTCTCCGGAACACTAGGCACTTATATCCCATGTTATTGGATGCTACCATAGAAAGGCGGTTAGTTTTCAAAATTTCACTGATGCGACATCTGTTGTCAGTTTCTATAAGTTTTGAAAGTTATATTTTAGTTAAAATATTAAGTATTTTTCTAATTATTACTAATAAGAATTTTGAAGGTTCTTTTTTTTATTCATCTATTAGAGTACAATTCAGTCCACACGAGTGGCGGAAGTACAACAACCACCTGTCGGGGAATAGGTGGTCGTCTTCACACGGCCATCCACATCTTTTGCCTCCCAGGTGGATGAGATTACAGGACTAAGCTGAAAGTTCTTATTAAGTTTATATTGAGTTGAATAATTATATTGAAAAGGAACTTTGAAAGTTTACATAAACAGACAAATGATGGCACCACCAAATTTTATCCACTGTCGTAAGATGACGAACATTTGAAGCTCTCTGGTGCTCTTTTAACTCGTCGTAGGAAAATGGAAAAAAACAGGCATACTTCTAAACTCACCCCCTACAACTCCTTAAAATATTTGCATTTCATTGAAACACCCTGTATATAAACCAAAAAAGGCCAATGAGTACGCACGTGTGAACAAGGTCTCTACATATGTGAAAGATGAATGAATATGTTATAAAAATGCGTATTTAAATTCAAGCCATGTGTAATGTTAGCTAGCGGTCTATCCAAAACATAGAGCTCTCTAGCAATGACTTTGTTAGAGAAATTTGCATAAATTGTGAATATTTTCATGATCAAACACAAACGGTCGTAACCGGCTTGTTTTTTGCCCATTGTTCTTTTTCGGAAGTGGATGGTCCCTGAAATAGGAAGCGCCCATCGCCAGATCTCTCCATTTCTCGGTTGGACAAATCTTTAAAAATGCTCGTATGAGGTCTCTACAGGCGTATTTTACCGAGGACAATTCCCCGTGAATTAATTAGCTCCTGGTTTTATTCAAATGTATTGAAGTGTTATACCCTCACAGCCCCTTTCGCGAGAAAGAAAATGTCTTCCGCGCTGCTCTGAAAGAGATTTAGATTCGTTTTCTTAGGCGGCTCAAGAAGCTGGATAGGCTGGAGCCCCCCCCCCCCCCCCCCCAAAAAAAGAAGAAACGAAACACCATTTGACTTTATAGTTAATTTATGGAACGCTAAATCAGCTTGTTTTTGTTCCGATTTAATTCGTGGATTTTTTTAACCTCGACTGAACCATTTATTTCTTTGATTTATAATAATTAGCAAAGTGCTAATTCAGCTAGAATAACAGTTTTACACTACGTTAAACGAATTTATATAATTAGGATTTCCTAATATCCGACAGCTGTCGGTATCATCTTTATCACCCCCTCACATACTATCGACTGAATAATAACAGTCAAGATGTTACGTGACTCTAAAAGCAACGAAGTACGGTGGTCTTCTACCCTTTAGGAATGGTAGCAGGCATGCGAGTAAACGAGCTCTGTAGTAGGCCCCATATAAAACTCGTTAAAGCTTGGCGCATCTCGCGTTTCATATTTCAAAATCCCTTTCCTGCAGTTTACGAAGCCGGAAAAATATCGACTGCCTCTATCAGTGATGGGCACCGCTCCTCTCATTGTGAGCGCTTTTGTTATTATGAGAGGCAAAATGTTTTTTTTTAAAAAGAGCGCGAAACGAAAAAGAGAGGAGTGCTTATTTTATCATTCTAAAAAGAGTGAAAATAGAGGAGCGCCGATTTTACCGCTCAAAAAAGAGGAAAAGAGAGAAGCGACGATTTTACCACTAAAAAGGGCGAAAAGAGAGGAGCGCATATTTACCGCTCAAAAAAGAGCGAAAGAGAGTAGCGCCGATTTTACCGCTCAAAAAAGAGCGAAAAGAGAGGAGCGCTTATTTTGCCGCTCAAAAAAGATCGAAAAGAGAGGAGCGACGATTTTACCGCTCAAATATGCGTGGGCGTGAGCGGATATTAGGCAGGGGGTGAGTGAGCTGAGCGGCTCTTGGACGAAAATGCTCAACACTGACCTCTATGCAGTAATATATATTAAGAATAACGCTCCTCAAAAAATACCACTTTTCGTTACCCGGGTTATGAACATTTTCTTTCTCGAAATATGTATCATTTCCTCGGGCGTGTTTAGGTCATTAAAATAAAACACGCGCATCGCTCAAAAATTGACACGTGTATTAACGATGTAAAGATTTTTTAATAATTATAAATAGAAAATTATATGAAAAATGTATTTATGTAAAAATCATATATCCTCTATGCAATAACTCTTTTTATAAACCTAAATGAATACATTCAACAAGGAATCTTTTTATAAACTAAAATGAATAAACGCAATAAGGAATCCATACTGGGAATGCTTATCCTGGCGTATCGCGTATGGTAAGATCACTCCGACGGTTTTGGCCCCGCCTACGATAGAAAAAAATCCCCTTTGCGCGCGCTCCCCTCTCACGTTGTTGTTTGTTAAGTTAACAGAGTGACGTCCAAAAAACCGTCCGCCACATTGAGACGAAAATCTGCCGCGATAAGCATTCCAAGTAGAGGTATGGATTCCTGATGCAACACAGAAGGATATAGAGCTCGTCGTAGATTTGTTATAGTTAAGCTATGACGTATTCTGCTACAGACCAATTAAAAAGTCATAAAAACGTTTTCTATTAAATACAAAGTACAAGCTAACGTTGCCAAAATTATACTTAAATGCAAGTACCGTTATTTATAAAGTCAAATTTACGAATAAAGATGAGTAAAAACTAATAGCTAGGAGCAACAAACACAAGGAGAACGCAGCTAGCCTTTAAACACGCTAACGAAGGGTGGGTTGTGTACGAATTTCATTGGACGAGCGTCACGAGCCTTACGCTGAACGTTTTACGGGCGGGTGGGAAGACAATTTCCGAATTTTCCCCTTCCGACGGCAGCAGGCGCTAAAGCGTCTAGCCAATGAAAAAGGTACACAAGAAAATCCACGACTTTTGACGGGTTGCGTTCTCATTGTGTGGGGTGTTGTGTTTGTTGCTCCTAGCTAATAGCGTCTGCTTTAGCCGCTACCTATCTATGTTTCAATGGCGAACTAAAGAGGGCGTAGCGATAGAAAAAAAGTGTGCATAGTAATATGTATAAGACAGTACAGATGTTCGACGAATTCTGCACAATTTCTACAATTGAAATGTTACAATTTTATCGTTAAACAGACCAACTTTGAATAAAAGTTGTGCATTAAAACGGCCAGTTTACAAAACAAAGTCCAATAAAGTTGGGCAGAAAATTGACCGAGTATGAAAGTATTTTTAAATGAACGTTTTACATAATTTTTTTGTTAATTTTAAATACATAAGAACAATTTTTTAGATGCTTTCCTTAAATAAAAATTTAGGTTTTGCTTTTACATGTAGGGTATCACGCGCGTACATTTTAGGATCTGCGAAGTTTGAGTTAGAAGCGTATAAAACATCGCATTACATTTTATGGAACGTTCAGCTCTAGCCATATACTCGCAAAAGATCGATTACTTCCCCTGAATTGTTTTTGAAAATTGTATTTAATATTTATTTCTTCTTAAGATTCCATTGAAAAAAATCTTCTTCACAGCGTAACACCAACGGGTGGAATGGGCCATTAACTTCCTAAATTCCATTAGATTTTCATTCAACACAGAAATATACTCCGATTGCGTCGATTCGATATCATGGATATCACCCTGAACTGCGTTACCGATCCCGATAACAGCACCAAAAGTTTCTACTTGTACCAATATCACTAAACCAGAACCGTCTTCCAGCCAAATTTATACTATGAGAAGTACCACGACGTTGGCGGAAATGGAGAAAAGGATATACTGGTTGAATGGCCTAACGGTTGATTTAAAGGATGAAATGGTGTTTCTGGTGATAAAACCACCGCAGAGTTCGTGAAGAAACTACACCCTCACCAAAAAATCTAAATGTGAGGAAAGGTTCTTGGGCTTCTCACAACCGACTACTTTACCAACCCCATAAACCCTCTACAGTTACATCGGCGATTAATAGATAATCTGCAAAAGGACGTACAAGACAGGAAGATTTTGCGTCTCAGCGACGCGAGTACCGGTTTCAGTCGCGATTACTGCACCTAGCAGAACAGACCATCAGTTTTGTAAAAGTCCACACTTCCCCTTCGAAGCTAGAGATTGTGCTGCGGTCCCTTCAGGATAAACAACACGGAAACGGGGATCGACGGAAGAATTAAATAACATAGTCATTCCTCGAAAACACTTCAGACAACCCCTTATGAAAATGGAGGATCATAATTTGATCCAAATTTTATTAAATTTATTGGATCCATATGTGATCAAAAATTGGACAGATCAAACGGGGATCCAATTTTGTTTTTACTTTAAGACCTCTGGATAAAATTAAGGATCCAATTTATATCAAATTGGGATCCAAATTGGATCAAGTAAGGATAGATTTTTTTATTTGAATGCCAATTGGATCCAATTTTGTAAATTGGGATCCAATATATATCACAATTTGATCCAATTTCCTAAATTGAGATCCAATATATATCACAATTTTATACATATTGGAATCCAATGAGATTGGATCAAAGTGGGATCCCATGAGATTGGATCAAAGTGGGATCCCATGAGATTGGATCAAATTGGGATCCAATGAGATTTGGATCGAGTTGACATTTAAAGAGATTTGGATCCCGACTGGGACCAGCATTAAAAGTACGGAATCAAGGCGGTAAGCAAAACTTTGAAAATAAGTCAATTTTGGTGGAATGAATTATAATTAATTAACCTTAACAGCAGATACTACACTTATCACTTAGCCGTGAGAGTCACTCATAGTGTAGCACATGTGACAATTAATCATAGCCAGAAGGACGAGAACTGTCCAACTTTGTTAAAACATTTGTTACATACATACATAACAAATCATGCCAAGAAACGATAAGAAACTATAAAGAAAAGCTAATCTTTAGGCCAAAACGCTAGGAAACCTACAAAACCTGCCAAAAGACGTCTACTTTGGCCTAAAATGAAGAAACTGACCAAAAAATGACACGTGCATCACGTGCTCTAAGTGCTCAAAACGCGGTAAACAAAAATAATTGAGGTAAATATAACAAAAATTCACAAAATCAATTAATTATATCCCCACCCAAATCCCTTGTTTTACACATGGTTGCGCTTAGATGGCAGATTAAATAAAACAAACAAATGTAATTGGCGAGAACTGAGTGACGTCACTGTAACTTTGGGAAAGCTAACTATTAGAGAACCGACTAGAGTGTAGAAGACAGGGAACAGACTTAAAATAAGACGACACGTAAACCAAAACCACCCAAACGAGGCTACCTTTTATAGCATTTTTTACTAACCTTGGGCGTTACTGACTAATCCGCCAGTTTCAAATCGGCGCGTGGTCCATTGCAAAAATAGTTCTAGTTACATTCTTATTTCTATGCTCTAGAGTTTTATCGAAATGTTGCCAGTTGTTCGATAAATTTAACTATTGAAAAAAATATATATATTTACTGAGATCGATATTGTTCTGGCGGTCTCGCCAGACATAAAAAGTAGTCATCTAATCTCCTATCGCCTTCTATAATTATGTTTATACCATTGAGTTAGGAATATTTACTCTAGATTGTTGAACACTCAATTGATATCCGCTATGGTGTCTCGCTTGGGACCAATTTCTAGAAACACTTACGGCGTCATCTATTTTAGAAATAATATATTTAAGCCACCGGCTTAAGTTATTCTCAGTGTTTCTAACCGCTGGCGGTACATGACGACACCGTACAAGATTCCATACACGATTCCAAGAAAGTGTCCCGGCGAAATATCAATTGGATCCAAATTTGATACAATTTTATTTGATCAAATTAATTTGGATCCTACTTGGATCCAATTCTTAGTTCAGATTTTTTGGATCTAAAATTGATACAATTTTATTTGAACAAATTAATTTGATCAAATTAATTCGGATCCTACTTGGATCCAATTCTTAGTTCAGATTTTTTGGATCTAAAATTGATACAATTTTATTTGAATAAATTAATTTGATCAAATTAATTTGGATCCAAATTTTATCCAATGCTATTTGATCAAAACAAAATAGATCAAACTTGGATCCAATTCTTAGTTAAAAGATTTTTTGGATCCAAATTTGATAAAGATCATTTGATCAAGAAATAGTTTATCCTTATTTGATCCCTTCAGGATATAGCTTGATACAAATTGGATCCAATGTCCAAAATTGGATCAAGTCATTTTCGTAAGGGAAGCACTCCGCCACGCCACCGCTTATTTGTTTTTGCATATTGGTATGACTAGGTCGAATGGTCATGTCACACGTGAAAACGGTTCCAATGCTAGTTTATTCAAACTAAGAACTTAGCATAACAAATATAGAAACTGTTTGGATATCATGCTTGTATTTATTTAAGGGTGATTCATTGACTTCAGGCCTATTTTAGGTAGTATGGTCCAACCTTTTTTCGACTTAGGGTACCCTGAGTTATCGAACCCTCTTCGCGTTGCTTCCCAAACAAGCGTATCTTAGCAACTACTTTCGATCAAAAGATTACTAAAATCCGTTTATACCTAGTTAGTTTTTGTATTAAGGGGACTTAATATGTTCCTAATATTCGACAATTTCATTTTTACCCTCATTCCCCCTAGTTATAGTCTATAGAGGTACTTGGTTCCCCTTCGAGATATGGCTTTGTTCATTGATAAACTAATAGAAAATCAAGTTTCTGATGTGATTGACAGCAATTTGAATTATTAAAAGACGTTTTAGCATTATGGTCCCACCAACCACACCACAATTCACTTATACATTTAAAAATTGTTTCTTAGGGAAAAGAGATTGGGATATGGACGGGCCAACGTGGGGTGGTGGAGTGGTTAGCACTTTCGCCTCGCAGCAAGAGGAGCCGGGTTCGATACCAGCTTGTGGCACTGGTTGAAAACTCGGAACAACTCTTTCCGCGTTGAGTTTGCAAGTTCTCTCCCCACTGGTTTAAGGGGTTTTCCCCCGAGTTCTTCGGTTTCCACTTCCATAAAAACTTGACTAGGTTAACGGTAATAGTTAGTGTAGGGAGCTGTTGGCTCGATCTCGTGGCATGCATGGCTTGCCACCACCCTCCTACGCATTGTAACCCGGCCACCTGAATTAAGGGTTTCAAAAGTCGCATGATGACTTAGGCCTAAGGTGGTGCCTTGGGTATTAGCCTAGCTGATTATTATTATCTTGTGTTTTTTAAACTAAGGCTAATTTTCCCCAGAATAAAAACACCTGCTCACCTTTTAGACCATGGTTATGCCTTAAACAATTTTAACCGTTTACTCTAAAAATGTAACCATCCTTAGCTGATAAAACATTTAGCCAATGAGAATTAAAGATATTTCGAAACACAATTCTTTATCAAGGTTATTTCGTAAAGTGAGCGCTGAATAATATTTTGTATTGGTGCACTAACGATAGTGGGATATTAATAAAACAAATTCTGCGGCCCGTAGTTTGCCTATTGGTAGTGCCAGCCCTGAAATGGCGGCTCACGTGGAACTGAAAATGGTGAAGTACATCCCCCCAGGCCAAAGAATTAGATTTTTGGCGCTTTGCACCACACGATAAAAGCCTGGCAAAATTGGCCAAAAAATGAGCGCAAAAATAAATTGAAATTGCAATAAGCTGCACGCTGGCCGCTTTTCGTATTCGGGGTCAGATTTTATACGTTTTTGACTCGAGAAAGAGGCAATTTTCTAGGCCATAGAATATCAACTATTTTTCTCCCCTCAGCCCTTCACGGAAAACGAAGAAAACTGTAATGTTAACATCCGCAAATGACCTGGAAAATATCGCGTCCTAACTTTTTACTCTTATCTGTAATAATATTCTAGACTCTTCTTCCACTCTCCCTCTCGCTAGGGCATTGCGACTCTGAGAAGCCACAAATGTCGCTTTCGCGTCTCTAAAATAATTCTTCCATCATTTTTATTTGTGTTCGTCGTTTCGTGTCGGAACACGATAAATCGCTCTCGATTACACTTTATTTTAAAAAGCAAAAATATTAAGTGATGCCAGAAGTCTATAATAAATTTCTTTCGAGGGAAGTATTACAGTTCTTGTACTCACCGTGTTAAAAATCGCGAACAGCATCATAAACTATAAAATTAGGGTTTCAGAGAGAAGACTCCAGAGAAGATTAGCGACAAATACATAGTTGTTGCTAAATACGTAGCTGTACGAGGGTTTTTCGAACTTCTCATAACAAAACCTGGTCAGAGTTAATTTTGAAAATTTCGGGTTAGTAGTAAATTAAAAATAAAAATTAATCGATGAGATATACCAGTAAGTACTATTTACATTACCATAAGAAGTAGTGTTGTAAGTTGGAAAAATACGGAAAATTTTCCAACTTACAATTTTTTCGAATGTAAAAGTAAAACGAAACCTATATACTAGCTTTAAACCGATTAACAATGTAACACTATTATTGTTTTGTATTATGTTTACTGATATTAGACATTTTATATCGATAAAAAATTAAAAAATTTAAAACCCTAAAAAAGTAATTAATTTTTCAATTTTTTATTTTTCCGTTTTGCGTATAATTTTCTTGAAATTTTTCCGCATTTAATTTTTCCGGAAAATTAACAACACTAATAAGAAGTAACTTTAATCAAAACCAAAAATTAACTATCTCGAATTTAAAAAATGGCGTTTTCTAAGTCTGGTCTTTGTGGGGCGGAACATTTTTGGTGTACAAAAATTAAAACTGAAGAACGTACATAATTATAATTATATAGTTCCAGGACTAAACTTTCATATTTTTGAATGAATTTAAGCTCGACAAAAATTGTGGTTTAAATATAAAAAATTAATCAAATTTGTTTATTCAAGGATTTTTCTCCAGTTAATTTTAAATACTTATTTTTTATTAAAGTTTAAAGTTTGTTAAAGTTTGTGCCAATACTATTTTAGAAGGTTCTTGTAAATATATTATCATTATTGGTTCTTAATTGCCAAAAATATCGATGATCTTAAGCCTTTCTGGTAATTAATTATATATTTACAAGGGGTGGCTAGCTGATCTACTCCGTAAGATTTGGCCAGCATTTCCGGGCATTTGGGTTCTAAAGGGTTGACTCCCTTTCCCCCATTTCCCGCCCCCCTCTAAAACTTGATCGTTTCGGCGCTCAGTCTTCATTAAAAGATCGTTTACTTTTTTACGCTTCCGATCCAGCCTCTTTAAACTATTTCCGTAGAGGCTAAGCCGTCAAATTTACTCTAAGTATAAAAGTAGGAGTACACTTTGAAAAGAGAAAATTCGGGGAAAAAATTCTGAAACAGTTTTTCGTTCTGACCGAAAAAGGAAACGTTGAATTGGTTTTCAGTTCTGAAAGTCACTCGTGATTTTTTCTATGTATACAGGGTGTTTCAAAAAGTTATGCAAAAATTTTAAGGAGTTGTTGTAGGGGGTGAGTTGAGAAGTATGCCTGTTTTTCCCCCATTTTCCTAAGATGAGTTAAAAGAGAGCCAGAGAGCTTCAAAGTGTGGCCTACTAGCCCCTGAAAGTAGGCTGCAACAAGCGCGAAACCTAGCAGCAGGGAAACGCGAACATTAAGGTTTGGGTTCGTGTGATAGGTTAAAAAGGACTTTGTAAACAAATCGAGGTAGCCAGCGTAAAAAAAGTAAACTTAAACAGTATTTAAAGTCCCTGCTGCTTGGTTTTGCGTTTGTTGCAGCCTACTTCTAGGGGCTAGCTCTCTGGCGCTCTTATCGTAGGAAAATGGAGAAAAAACAGGCATACTACTCAACTCCTTGAAATTTCAGGATAACAATTTGAAACACCCTGTATATATAGAAAAATTTCACCGAAATTTTATTTCAGATTGGGAATAAATTAAGTTGAACTCAAAATTTAGAAATTATTATAAGATTTAAATTGTAATTAATATTATCTTAATAGCTCAATTTAAAATCGAAAGTCGTGGGATAAATTCGTAAATTTGATTCAAAATTTCAAAGTTTAATAAGAGTAAAGCGAGTAAAGCTAAGGGAAAGAGAGAGCTAAGAAAGAGGAGGCGGTGAAACCGAAATTTCGGTCGTGGCTGCGAAAAAGGCTTGGCGGTCTTAAAGCGTGGCATATTAGAAAAAGGTGGCCCCCTTGATTACGGGCTCTAGAACGTGATTGATGCGATGTGGCGGCGGGGGAAGCCTCCCAAGGCTGAATCGATCTCCCGCCTTTTATAACGGCGACCATCAGCCGCAACGGTCTTTCCCTTCAATCTGGTGCCTCGTCGGAAAAACCCCATTCTGGGAATTGTTCCTTCCTTCGTGGCCCTATCAAAGTCAAAACCGAAAAGTCGCTTAAAACTTAAAACTAGCGACTATCAACTTCTAAAGTATTATAAAAATTGCGGTGAATAAGATGGCGTGGGAAAGGGAAATCCTGAGAGATGAATTGATAACGTCGTTTTGACTTTGTATAACAATAACCAAATTTTACGCTTGGCGTAGCTGAGGTTGGTAGCGTATCTTCTCCTGGTTTTACGTTTTCCTTATCTTGAAAGTATAATCTCCGTTCCTAACTTAATAAATAGCCTTTGTGTTTTAGAACCGTACCTTGTTGTTTAAATTTTGTACAAGATCGTATTTAGAAATTGCCATTTTCCTAACAGAGATGATTCCAGGAATTCATACCTCTACTTGGAATGCTTATCGCGGCAGATTTTCGTCTCCATGTGGCTGACGGTTGTTTTTTTGACGTCACTGTGTTAACTTCACAAACCCTAACGTGAGAGCGGATCGCGTGCAGAGGAGTTTTTCTCTCGTAGGCGGGGCTAAAGCCGTCAGAGTGATCTTACCAAAGAAAATTTAAACTCGTACCCTAGATTCGAAATCACTCTCTCGCGCGTTGCCGATAGCGTTTACCCACTTCCCGGTGAAACTCAGAAAAAATTCACTCCATGGTTTGGGCCTTACCGCAACCGATGGAGCCCGATTTTTCTGAGGTCACGTGCCGGAAAAGGGTAAACGCTTCGTAACAAAACCGTCAATGGGAAAGCTCTCAGTATTCGAATCTAGGGTACGAGATTAAATTATCTATGATCTTACCATACGCGATACGCCAGGATAAGCATTCCAAGTAGAGCTATAGATTCCTGCCGATACTTATAAAACAAATTTATTATCAATATGCAAAAAGTATCAGAATTTCTACGCTACTGTTATTATTCTGAATTGCTAATTTTGCAAAATCATTCAAGCTGCGGAGTGCTTTCTTACGGGTGGTTTTCTACTTAAAGAAAATTTATTTATGACCTTATTAGTATCGTAGGTCAAAGCAATTCTTCATTGCGACTAAAATACTGGCCTATACACCAGGATGCAATATACAATTATTCAATTAAGGCGTCCTTATCGTCCGAAATTAGCCCATTAGTCTATTTTAGCGGCCCTATGCGAGACAAAATAATCGACCCTAAGATATATGCTACAGAGTAGTAGCACTCCGTAGCTTTGGCCATGGCCGCCATTGTGGGCGCGATTTTTTTATGAATAGGAAAAAGCATGGGTGACGTTGTGTGACGTAGCACTGCCATTACTCTATATACAAACGGTAAATTTGTCGAATATCGGCTCTGCGTGTGTTTGAGCTATTTTGGCCTGTTTTTGGCTTCTAAGAAAGTTTTATGCGATTGAGTCACCGCGGTTTTACCGACTCTTTGAGACAGAAATAGACTTGTGGTTGCGGGTTACACTATTTTTGTCAATTTTTTAGGCTTCTAACAATTTGGGCCAGAAAAGTATGCTATTCAGCCACGACAGTTTCCAGGATAAAATAGACGTGTTCCCGCTAATTACACTAATTTGAATTGGTTTTTTGGGACTGTAAATTGTCCGACTAGGTCGGTGGTTCAGATCCATAACTTGACGAAAAGGGTAAAAATTTAAACAACACAAAATAGTGTTTTCTACATTAGGTAGGATTTTTTTTTTATTTTTTTTAAAGGGGAGCACCAAACATGGGGTAATAGAGGAGGAAAATATTAAATTTTATGACCATTACAGGTACGTAAACGTCAAAAAATATTCAGTGGTCTAATTATTTTTTTAAAATGGTCTTTGGTCATATCTGCGCAACAGCATCGCATTATTCCGGACAACGACTACAATGAACAACAGTGCAACGTACAGCTTTATTTGTATTTTTTTCGCACGCGCGTCCGAAAAACTATATTCCTCGCGACTGTAAAAGTTAGAGACTGTGACGTAAGAGCCGCATTTAAACCAGAAGGCCATGTTACTTTATAAAAATAATAATTCGCCCTATTTTAACTTACGAACGACATATTTTGCGATATTACGAAGAAGAATATATTGAATCTGTTCCATTGCGTCGAATCCCATTCGACCGAAAAAGCCGCACTTCTCCGGGTTATTAGGATTCGGTTTTATCCGTTTCAGCATCTGTCAGAACAGCATGCAGTGTTACCTAACCTAACCTAACAGACTTAAAAATATATTAAAACGCTTCCATAAAATATCAAAAGGAGTAGAAAGAAAAACTATTTTTTTGCGGTCGCTCAATTGTGAATATTGCGTCGGTCGATTAGAAAAATACAAAACCCGCCTTTGGGCTAATTTCATCAAAAACATTGGTGGAATTCGGTCTAATGGGAATTCGGTCGAATGGGATTCGGCGCAATGGGAAGATACCGAAATATTTCGGTTTAAAAATATCGCCACTCTCAATCTCATTACAAGTTACTATATTATTTATTTGTAAAAAGTAAATTATTTTATACTAATTAGACAGGTTAAGCGAGTCCTCTGAAACGTGAACGGGGGAGTTTTTTGGCGTGTAGATTGTACGCCTTAAAGCTACGTCTGCACTCTGCTATAAGTTACCCTGTAAGGCTATTTTGTAAAATTCAAAAATGCCCAAAAAATCTCTATCCGTCAAAAATGGCAATGTGCATGTGGATAAGGGGGGCATATCGAAAAATCAAACTATCGATTGTGTAAGTTCAATTTTAAGTAGTGGCAGTATGATACACTATAGCCGGTATTTTATATAAACTTAAAGGGAATATAACCTCAGGTATTTGCACCAGAGTTTGGCTTTAGAAATGTTTGGCGCCACTGTACAGGGTAATTTGAAAAATTGAAGGAGTCTTCCATAAATATTGCTTTGCAGGTTTTATTCCCTTTAAGCAAACAACAAATATAATTATTATTATTTTCGGTGACCAAGGCTCAAATTCGCACCATCGACCAAATGTCGAAGCATTTAATTAAAATCACTTGCGTCGACATTACAGACCGCCACGATTTTGAATTTCACCAATACTATCGATGGTTTGATATTTCGATAGCAGCCTCTTAACCACACGCGCATTGTCATTTTTGACGAATCATGATTTTTTGGTCATTTTTGATTTTTGATTTAACTGATAATTTTAAAATTCTATGAGGGATTCGGAATTGTATATTATATATTTTAAAGTAGCTTTCAAACACATATAGACTATTTTGAGCTGTTTTTGGGCGTAAGCAGAATCTTTCTTGCCTGGATAATTTCGATTGAACAGTTCAATTATTTTATCCCTGGAAAAAAATGTAGGGCATTTTCATTTGCCTTCTTTAAAAGAATCGATTATGACATTTTCATTATTTTATTTCCAATTTTCATCCTTTTTAAGAGTGCATTTAATTTACAAATAGTGGTTTAGTTTACAGTTTACGTTAGAAAAGCCTATGGGGGGGCGGAGTGGTTAGCACTTTCGCCTCGCAGCAAGAGGAGCCGGGTTCGATCCCAGCTTGTGGCACTGGGTGAAAACTCGGAACAACTCCTTCCGCGTTGAGTTTGCAAGTTTTCTCCTCACTGGTTTAAGGGGTTTTCCCCCGAGCTCTTCGGTTTCCCCTTCCATAAAACTTGTTGAGGTTAACGGTAATAGTTAGTGTAGGGAGCTGTTGGCTCGATCGTGTGGCATGCAGGGCTTGCCCCCCCCCCCCCCTCCTACGCATTGTAACCCGGCCCCCTGAATTAAAGGCTTCAAAAGTCGCTTGATGACTTAGGCCTAAGGTGGTGCCTTAGGTATTAGCCTAGCTGATTATTATTTATTTATTTTTATTTAAATTAGGGACAATTAGGGTGGGTGGTTTCTAATAGAGGGCAGTATACATTATACAAAGTAGACAGGAGAAACTTTTCGATGAAGCAGCTCGTTCCCGAAGTACACGTCCGTTCACCAGAGCTTAGAACTGCAGCCAACGCCTAAAACTTGTAACAACTTTCCCGGATGTCTTACCTATACATATAGTTTAGTCGCTTTTTGTTGTTCTTGTTTCTCTCTTTGTTGCTTAAGTTAATTCGTTACAGCAAGTTGAATAGAAGCAGCGAAAAGAAAATTGCCCGGAGGGATAGAGTTGAATGAGATTGAAATTAAATTCGCCGATGCGCTTCGAGTCCTGTCTTCCAAAAGAGAGGACAGTTCGCTACTTACGCAACAACGTCCGACGTGGTGATTCTCGGGTACCGCGACCTTCCGCTTGACCAATCGCTGTAACCCCGGAAGAAGCCAGTCGAGTGAAACAGTAGCTTCCTCTCCGGAGAATATATATCATTTTCGAAAACTCCCGTAAGAGATACCGAATTATTCTCCCTATCGTTCTATCAAGTGTTTACCAGATGGATTCCATTCTTTAAATTATTGATTTTTATCCTTCTTAGGTATTACGTTACTTACGAGGAGACTACCCGAGGTGATAATCACCGATTTGGTTGAAACTAGGTGGTACCATGAAATTTCACCCAGGGAAAAGTTGCAATGGGCATTAGTTTTGCCATGGCAACCGAAAAAGTTTTTGAAAACGCAGCATGTATATTTTCCCATTGAAAATAACATGGGAATCTGAGCACTTCTACATCCCCCCTGTGAAAAATTTCAAAACCAAAAAAATAGATCAAAATTGACAAATTAAATTAATTTTATGATATTTTGATGACTTTTGTCAATTTGATTAAAATATGTAAAAATTGATCAGAATCGGTAAAAATGGAGAAAAGCGAAATGTGAAGATAAAAAAGCTGTATTTGCCAACTAATCGCCGAATCGAGGATAATAAACGATTTTTATAGGATAATATACATACTGTGTTGTCAAAAACATTTTCGGTTGCCATGGCAAAACTAATGCCCATTGCAACTTTTCCCTTGGTGAAATTTCATATTACCATAAGTTCTACACACCGCCCTAGTTTCCACCAAATCGGTGATTATCACCTCGGGTAGTCTCCTCGTTAGTACGTAGGTTATCCTACACATTACTTTAAAATGTATTTTAAATTTTTTTTTACAGGGTTATTTTTCGTTGAAAATTTTTCCTACCGAAAGCGACATAAGACCCAAAAGTGTGTCAACTCTACCTTTACGTTCTTTAAAATATTTACTGAGAGATAGTCTCACAATAGACTACGTAGCCTACTACTTGGAATAGTACTATAGCAACTATATATTTAGTCCAAGATCTAGCGCTAATTTCTCTCTACGATTTACTCGCCCGTAGACATACGTTCAAAAACGCCTCACTAGGCGGCGCTGGAGTGGAGAAAATTTAAAATTTTGATGACGTATTTTCAACTCTTGTCACAAGCTCTCATTTATCATTATACCGTATTGACACACTTTTGGGTCTTATGTCGCTTTTGTTTGTACGAATCCCCAAATCATCTATATACGGTACAAAAATTGACTCTAATAGTTCAGAAATATTCTTGGAATTATCATCTAAAATCCATTGATAATAAATTCTTCCTGTTTGTACACTTTTAACATAGAGCGTTCAATTGTCTAGGGAGCCCCGTCGGTAAATCCTTTGAATCCTTTCGCGTGGGCTGCTATTCTGTCGTGTCTCGCTTCGAACGTGGGCGATAGCTTTCAACTCCTTTACTCTCATTGTTGCATTCCCTAATACCAGAAGTAAATGAACCGAAGTTATCGAAATAGCGCTCAGAATCCTTATGAAAATCGAGTCAAATAAAAGCTAATTTCCATCCCCGTCTTTTGACGCGATAAATTGCACTTGGGAATTGTGGATAAAGCTATTTCTATGAAGAAAAAATGGTTTCATAAAAACAAAAACGTTTTTTTTTTCGGTCTAGGAGCACGCAAAATTTCAAATTCGAGGTAAAAATGTAACTTCATAAGGAAAACCCCTCCAACATGGGGAGTATAGCAGTCTGATAACTTCGGTTCATTTACTTCTGCTTATACCTATATCTCGTCTAACACGAACTGCCGACGACCAAATGAAATCAAGCGTCGCTTCGCCACCCTCGTGTAATTGTCTTTTTCCCTATACACGTATACAGCTGCTAATATCGTTAGTTTTTGTTCTTTATTCGCGCCACTACTCCAACGCCGGGAAACTATAGAAATAGAAGTTTCCTGCTAACACTAATTTTCTGACAAAATAAATTGAATCGCAAAGGGTTTTTTTTCTTAAAGGAGAAATTCGACTTTTTTTGTTAGAAAATTGTACTTAACATCAAACGTTTATAACTTTTACTTTTTTACGGTATTTTTTAGAAAAACAGACGAATGTGAAATAAATATGAAATACTGACATCAAAGCCTAGACATTCCATATTATCAGAAGTAAGTAAACCGGAGATATTGAAACTGAGTAGAAATCTGGGAAGCATTTTTATTATGAAAACTAACGAAGCCGAATAGAGACATTATAAGGGTACTTCAAAAAGTTATGCAAAAATTTAATGAGTTGAGAAGTATGCCGGTTTTTTTCCCATTTTTCCACGATGAGTTAAAAGAGCGCCAGAAAGCTTCAAAGTGTGGCCTACTAGCCCCTGGAAGTAGGCTGCAACAAGCGCAAAACCAAGCAGCAGGGACTTTAATTACTGTTTAAGTTTACTTTTTTACGCTGGTTACCTCGATTTGTTTACAAAGTTCTTTTTTCCCTATCACACGAACCCAAACCTTAATGTTCGCATTTCCCTGCTGCTTGGTTTTGCGCTCATTGCAGCCTACTTCCAGGGGCTAATAGGCCATACTTTAAAGCTCTCTGGCGCTCTTTTAACTCATTGTAGGAAAATGGGGAAAAAAACAGTCATACTTCTCAACTCACCCCCTACAACTCCTTCAAATTTTTGCATAATCTTTTGAAACACCCTGTATTCAGAAATTGCGTAATTTTTCATGCCGCTTGTGGCTGTCTTAGATTTCTTAAAATTCTGGAAAGTAGATAACCTCGACTCATTTACTTACGATACTAGATACCTTACAAAATGCTTTTAGTATTTTTCATTAATTTTGAAGTCATTTTGAAGAAGACAATAACAAAAAGTGGGTAATGATCCTGATCTAAATTTGATTGTCCAACGCTGTTTTTCGACTGATACGAAAAAGCTAATAGCTTCCCCGCGTGTGATGTTGTTTTTAGATTTTTATTGAAGGAGAAAGAAATGCTGTTGATGAAAAGGTGCGCGAAGCTAGAGTGTGGTAGGAATGGCTAGAGTTTGTTGATGAGACCGGCCAAGGGCTATAAGGATGATGGCAAGTTGAGAGACGAGACCTTTACGAGTCTACCGGCGACGGGACCAACCCCTGGCGAAAGATTACTTAATGGTTCTCCTCGTAAAATTCCAGACTAATTTGCCACGGACCGTTTTCCTCTAGAAGCTCGGCGTCCACTGACTACTCCCGAACGTCCTCGTGCCCGTCTAAGCCCATACACCTTTAGAGGCTCACCTCGGAAGAGCGATGACCCAAAGTTGGTGGGATGGAATTGCGAGTTGAAGTCGGATGTCTGCTGACCAAGACTCGAGAATTGAAGTGTTTTAGATGGCCGTGATGGTTTTTCGCGTACATCTCTTTTAATTTGTTTAATGAACTTAAAATGTCCTTTTTACATTAGCGTTTTGAACTTTCTACTTCGTCTCTTAAACTTATAACGAGATTGATCAGAAAAGTCCTTTAAAAGTCGAGCGAGCATTTTTACAAAGCGTTTGTGAGCAGTTTGGATCGCAAATGAAGTAGGTCCGCGTGCATGGGGACAAAATGTCCTTAACTCGATAGTCTCACTAACGCCTTTGTCGAGGAACCTTTTGCTAAAATGTGAGGGCTAACCCCTGTCAGATGGCCTGTACACCGATGGCGCGTACTTAACACTGATAAAGGTACATACTTTAAAGATTACACGTCATCTCATTACTACAGTCAAACACTCTAAAAATGGTTGGCTTAAAACCATAGATAAAATAACTTCGTATATAGATAGGAAACTAGGGCTGTGCGAGTAGTGGTTTTAGGCAATCGAGTCGGGTATTGAGTATCTGAAAACGTTTTCGACTAGTGTCGAGTCGGGTAGTATTTTTGTCGGGTCGGGTAATCGAGTAGTCGATTAAGCCAAAAATTTATTTATTCGAGTGGTTGAGTAGTTAAGAAAAACGTTCTAGTACTCGATCGAGTTTTTTTCGGGTAATTTTCTTTAATTATTAATAACGGTATTCTTGATGATTCATAACTGTATTAAACTAAATTTATACCTAAGTAACTGCCATAGCGTCATCCGAATTCAAGGAGACGAAAAGAAATATAGTCATATCAGAGCGTCACGTTGAAATTATTGCGACGGAAACACAAAATTTCGTAAAATACTCGTCGAATAGTTGAGTACCCGAACATGCTGGCGAAAATAATAACCCGACGAATTCAGCAAGGTGGCTTATTCGAGTATTCGAGTACCCGAATATGTAAATTTTCGATACTCGATAATCGACGAGTATTGCATTTTTCTTAATCGAGTTACGAGTTCGGGTACCCGACCTAAAAATATGACGGCTACTCGCACAGCCTAGGTAGGAAACTTCATGTTGTAGAAGTGACAACAGAATTTTGGCCGCCATCTGGTGCCGGCACCCGAATAATATTATTTGGTGAAGTTCGCACTACCCGAAGTCCGTACTAGAACCTTGGTGTAACGCAATCCCAATTGCAAAGGCTAAAGGGAGCTATATGTATTAAAAGTACGTTTTCTTGAACTGAGAGCAAATTTTAAAAAATAGCACTAAAGAAATAGCATTCAGTAAAGATTTCAAGTTTGTTTTAAACGCTATTTCTGGTATATTTGAAGACATTTACCTTGCAAAAGACGTTTATTCCCAAAACTACGACCTCAAATTCCTCAATACGTTCTACGCTCTTGAGAACACAGCCAACTGGCGCAGTCACTAGATGTCAGGGCAATCTCGTGAGAGTCAGTTTGCCCCATTGAAGTTTCCTATCTATATACGAAGTTATTTTATCTATGGTTAAAACATTTGGGAAAAACATATTTTGACCCAATTTTGGGTTAGTATGTTTTACCGTATGCAATAGGCTTTGTCGGTTTCAAACGAAAATGACACGCAGCGCCTCTCGTGGCGATATCACTCGTAACTTGGTTAAAAGTTTTTCCCCGCCCCCATTGAAATTAATGTAAAGTTGGCGATATTTAAACGTTAATTAACCTACAAAATGATATAAGAAATATTCAACATACAATTTTTCCCGTTTATATGAACTTAAATGTAATATAAAATCGTCTTGAAAAATCGTTTATTGCTTTATAACGTTCAAAAATAATATTTTTAACGCGCCATGTAGATAATCGAACAGCTGCTCGTCTAAGTAAAGTTTGCCCTGTCAACGCGCGTATTAGAAAGCAAATTGAGATTTTAGAAAGTAGGTTGTAATTCGGAACGATATTAATTCTTTTCGCGAATTTGGTCATCAGTGAATTATAAATATAACTTGAAATAAGTTTCAAGGTTTATTTAAAAGCTAGTTTCATAACTTTTCATCCTATGGTTCGTTCAGAATTACTCTTTAAAGTAGACGAAAATTTGAAGGCGGTGAATCTTGCCCAGTCTTAAGCCTCGGTTTAATCTACCGCGTATTTTGAAACGGAAAAACCCGATTACTATCGTTAAGTCTTGGATTAATAATATGGCATTTTTAATCCAAGGTTAAATGAAGGCGAACGCTAATTGTAATACGAAACAAATAACGAAATATGTGTAATTTTTGGCGTGAAATGGGTTTAGAACTAGGCTATTGACCCAATTAATTTAGTAAATACGATGACCTAATTATTTGGTAGGTGAAATACTGACCCAAAATTCGGGTAACAATTGACCCAAAATGGTTAGAATTGGACCCAACCTTTTTTAGCGCGAAGGCTTGTACACCGATTACGCGGAGTGACTAACCCCTCGCTAAAATGTTAATTGACCTTATGAAAAACTGGTTTTCATTAGAAGAAAAAATATCTTTAATCGGTGGAATTACGACCACGAAAAGAAAAAAAATACGAGGCTCCAATTTTCATTAATTATAATATCCAATTTTTAATCATATTGGGTTAAATATCCGTGGCTAATATTTTAACTTGTCTCCCCTTTGCCCCCACCCCCCTCCTTTCGCGGGGTGAAATTTATTTTGCGGAATTCGACACGGGCCGTCAAAGCCTTTCAGCTGTAGCGTGCCCTTAAGACGGCCTATTTAGAATAGCAGCCCTCTTTCCCGTCCCATTGCCGTTCAAATCTCATTTATCACCATTTCCCTTTATTTTTATTTTTTTTTAAGAAAGCGGCCTCTGTTTGGTCCGCGTCTCGTCGCTCGTTATAAATCACCTTCCTCTCTTCTTTTGGCGGAGTAATACCGTAGAACGCGCCGGGTGCTCCGCCGCCTTCGCGTTTGCGAAAATAGAGGGCTCCCTCGCCTTATCATTAATAACGCCACGGCTTTTCTTAATGAAAATTTTGGCCAGTGTATGAAGGTTGAGGGGTCTCGCGCAAGCCCGGAGCCGGTGGCTTTGAGTTGGTTCCAAGCTTGAGAGGAAAAGGTTTAGAAGTTGCTCCGAGCGAGGAGCTAAGGTCCAAGCGCGAAAGTTTTATATTTTTAATGGCAGCCACTGAGGTGGCTCAGCTCGATTTTAAGGTTCTTCGCTGGTAAAATTGAATTTGGTCTTTGGATATTCATTCGTTGTCGGATGAGGGGATTTGCTTTTCCCGAAGGTAGAGGGAGGAATTGAGAAGGGCCTATCAAACGCTAAGCTTACCTTTCCCCATTAGTTCGTAATTTTGTAAAAATGTCTTTGTCATCTCTCTAAAGTGATCAAATATCTTGAAGGGCATTCTTAGCGGATATTTTATCGTGCTTTCAGCGCTTTAATTATTGTTTATTTAAACTATGACTAGTTCGAAGTCGGGAACAAATCTATGGTATTACGGAACTAGGCGTTTTAAATTTTCAGAGAAGGTAAAATCAACATCGTTAACGGAGAGGGCCCGACTACTTCGACGCAGTCGACTAATTAATCTTTTAGGGCAACGTTCTAGTAAATATTCTGCCTGTATATAAACTTAACGCAAATGTGGTAACGCAGCCCCGTCGGAATTTTAAGAAGCTTCGTTATAGGTCGGGTACACCGTACACGGAGACAAAGTTCGAAACCGAGTTTAACATTTAATATTTAAGTAAAAAATGTGGAATTCTGAAAATTTTGACGATATTCATAGAAATATGGTAAACCAAATTCAAACGGAAAAGAAAGATCAGTTCTACGTCGATACACAGGGTGTTTCAAAAGGTTATGCAAAAATTTGAAGGAGTTGTAGGGGGTGAGTTGAGAAGTATGCCTGTTTTTTCCCATTTTCCTATGAGGAGCTAAAAGAGCGCCTGAAAGCTTCAAAGTGTGGCCTACGAGCCCTGGAAGTAAGCTGCAACAAGCGCAAAACCAAGCAGCAGGGAAATGCAAACATTAAGGTTTGGATTCGTATGAAAGGTGAAAAAGGACTTTGTAAACAAATCGAAGTAACAGCGTAAAAAAGTAAACTTAAACAGTATTAAAAGTCCCTGCTGTTTGGTTTAGCGCTTGTTGCAGCCTACTTCCAGGGGCTAGTAGGCCACACTTTGAAGCTCTCTGGCGCTTTTTTAACTCATCGTAGGAAAATGGGGAAAAAACAGGCATACTTCTCAACTCACCCCCTACAACTCCTTAAAATTTTTGGTATAACCTTTAGAAACACCTTGTATAGTTGCGAATTATAATATCGTTTTGGAAGTAAGTATTTAGGACTTCAATTAATCGTAGCCGCAACGTCAAGAATTTTCCGCTTTCACGTTTTATTCCGGAGAAATTGGAGATGAAAAATCGTCTTCATTATTTTAGTTCGGATGCCGAGAACTGACCATTTAGTATCGACTAAAGTTCGGCCTCTTGATCTCCATTTATTTCCTCAAATTCTTCCAAGCCCATTTACCTAGAGGGATTTTCACCCAAAGGGGCCACTTTGAAAAATTATCCAAGATAATGATCTTATCATATATTCTTCAAGAAGTTGGTGAAGAACGGATCCCATATATTTGTCTGAGCAGCGCTCTATAACCAAAGCTTGACGATTTTTAATTTAACTATTGTTGTCAGTCGGAAATTATCCGGAAATTGACCGAGGCCTTTTTTCCGAAAAAAAATAAAAAAAAATCATTCCATGATTAGTCTAATATTGTTTGCAAATTTAAATAAAGCGGCATTTTCACCTCAATTTTTCGAATCTAAAAGTAAAACTAAACCTCTAGACTAGCTTTAAATTGATTAACAATGTAACACTATTATTGTTTTGTAGTATGTTTACTGTTATTATAAGTTAAAAAATTAAAAACTCTTAAAAAGTAATTTATGTTTCAATTTTTTTTTTCCGATTCGCGGAAATTTTTCCGCAATTCGGAAAGTATTCCGGAAAAGTTTCTGGAAATTTCTTCGCATTTTATTTTTCCGGAAAGTTACCAACACTAAATTTAACTATTACAATTTTTTCAGCAAAATATTACTGTTCCGTTTACCTGGATTGCGTGCTCCCGTAAATTTCCTAACACATTAACCCTGTACTATCTTTGGCCGGGAAAACTGATTCAAGTATTCTGAATGAAAATGAAAGCTGAAAATAGAATCTATAGAGCCTAGACAACAGAGTCTGAGGCTACGCTGGATCAAGAGTGGTGTGAAGAAGAGACCCGACGATCGAGTGCGTCGTCTACTCGAAGCAGATGGTACGCTTCTTTTTTAGGACTCGGTCTCGCCAAATTACCATGAGCCGCCTCTTGTATTCACTAGGACAATTGGCGCTCCCCTTGGAGTACAAGACTCGCGAATGACGTTGGTCTTGCATAATTTCTCGACTTTCTGCTGAAAGAGGTCTCCCACCTTCGGGGATTTGAAAGATGGGTGGAGAAGAGTCTTATTTGTAGGTTTGGCGTGTCCGCTTTTGTCTAGATTGTCAGGGGAGAAAATAAAGACATAAAACTGCGATAAGCACAATGGTTAACAAGATGGATTTGCAACTCGAATTAAGGCATTTTCCTAAATCAGGCGAGAGGTTTAGGGATCAGTGGTCCGTTGTGCGCGTAAGTGTCAAGTTCTACTTGAATAAGTATATATAGTGAATCTAATATTTCCCTCGTGCAGACTTCAGTAGCGATCTCGTAAAGAGTTGGAATAGTAGTGGTATGTGGTAGGGCATTGTTTTCATACCTCATCGAAATGATGCGGGAATAGATTTCGAGGAAGAAAGTTTTAAGCAGTGTAGTCATTTTGAAAGTTTTCAACGAAGGGTTTAAAAAAAATTGTAACAAAGCCTTATATAGAGTTAACGAGACTGATTAAGGCCCAACTGGCTGGAAGACGGTTCTGGTTTAGTGATATTGGTACAAGTAGAAACTTTTGGTGCTGTTATCGGGATCGGTAACGCAGTTCAGGGTGATATCCATGATATCGAATCGACGCAATCGGAGTATATTTCTGTGTTGAATGAAAATCTAATGGAATTTAGGAAGTTAATGGCCCATTCCACCCGTTGGTGTTACGCTGTGAAGAAGATTTTTTTCAATGGAATATTAAGAAGAAATAAATATTAAATACAATTTTCAAAAACAATTCAGGGGAAGTAATCGATCTTTTGCGAGTTTATGGCTAGAGCTGAACGTTCCATAAAATGTAATGCGATGTTTTACACGCTTCTAACTCAAACTTCGCAGATCCTAAAGTGTACGCGAGTGATACCCTACATGTAAAAGCAAAACCTAAATTTTTATTTAAGGAAAGCATCTAAAAAAATTGTTCTTATGTATTTAAAATTAACAAAAAAGTTATGTAAAACGTTTCATTAAAAAATACTTTCATACTCGGTCAATTTTCTGCCCAACTTTATTGGACTTTGTTTTGTAAACTGGCCGTTTTAATGCACAACTTTTATTCAAAGTTGGTCTGTTTAACGATAAAATTGTATCATTTCAATTGTACAAATTGTGCAGAATTCGTCGAACATCTGTACTGTCTCATACATATTACTATGCACACTTTTTACCTCTCCGAGGGGACAAAGTCCCCTAGGAGGGGTTATACAACGACCGTGTCTGTCTGTGGGTCTGTGGGTGGGTCTGTGGGTGGGTCTGTGGGTGTGTCTGTCTGTCAGGACTGCGAACGCGTTCGCATTTTCGGTGCAAAGTGTAATCACTGCGTACGCAGTTTCTCAAAGGGTTGGCAAAACCACCGTGTGACGGTGAGCGTTAACGGATGCATTTGCGGTTTGGTTTGGATGGTGTTTTTCACTCACCGTCGTGACGGTTTGGTGTATTACGTTTTTGTTATGTTTATGCGTAGGTTGTGAGTGTTGAATTTGTTGTGTTTGTGTTCTGATGGATGTGCATGTTGAGTCTGTTGTGTTTATATGGGCGTTTTCTCTCCAACTTCTTCTTAATGACTTTGGGACGGACCGAGTGCTGAGTGTAATGCTACCTCTCAACGTTCAATGGCAGGGTTTCCACCAGTTGTACACGGTATTCGTCTTAGTATCAATTTGCGATCGCATCGGGCGGGATTTGAACCCGAGACCTCCTGATTGACAGGCGGACGTTCTACCACAGAACCACCGACACTTGTTACGCCTTATTGAAAATTAGACCTTCAGCTTTATCGGAAGCGTATTTAATAGAGTACGAAATTTTGGTTTAATTGAAATAGAATTGAAATTGAAATTATTGCATCGAAGAAATTCTAATTTAGCGTTTCTCTATTGATTAAAAACAAATGCGCCACCCAGGTTTCGAACCCAGACCATTCGGCTTGGCAGTCGAGCGCTCTACCACAGAACCACCGATAGCTGCTTAGATTCACTGAAATTAAGACAGGCATCGTAAGCATAATAGGTAATAAAGTCTTTTTTTATTAATGAATTTATGAAGGCCTAATCTGGTATTTTTTAAAGGTTAAATCTTGTTTTAGCGCAGTCAGCCGAGATTAGAGGGTTAAAGGGTAGACCCTGTGGGTAGTCCACTTTCTTAACGACCTATATATAGTTCTGTTAATTCAAAGGAGATAATTTAACGTTAATTGCTTTAAAAGCTGGCGGTTAGTCAAGTGGCTCTCTGTGCTTTGTTGATGGTAAGGTTTTTGCTTCTTGTAAATACATTTGGTGTGGATATTTGGATATCTACGATTTATTGGGTGTGCGAGTCATTATATGATATTGGAAATTGGACGGCATTGGTCTTTTTCATGTGGTATGCGTCACAACGTCAACAGGAAGTGAACGAGTCGTCCAATACCAGATATCTACGGTATCTTCATCAAGGGCGAGTGTTGAAATAAAATGAGCGTTAAAGATGCGGCAAGTATTTCGTAAGCGAGTAATTCCAAAAAGCCTCTGTAGATATTTCTTTCATTAAAATTTGCGTCGTATTATATTTAACTGATAAACTTGTTCTGTAAAAGGGTTTAATTCAATTGTGCATTGTTATAGTACGTCTAACGTACTGTTGTAACTACTTAACTTATGATATTCTGAATAAATTAAAATTGGTCGTTTCGTCTCAATTATTTTAATTATAATTAAAATTTTATACCGGGCGGGATAGAAATGGGTTAATATTTTTAACAAATAACTCTAAATTGCGGAGATATATCTTTAAGGGTTATCTCGAGAAATTAATACCACTAGGGACAATTCTACCGAGGAGAGGTATATTTTGGCTTGCCAACTTGTTACCTCTCCGAGGGGACAAAGTCTCCTAGGAGGGGTTATACAACCACCGTGTCTGTCTGTGGGTCTGTGGGTCTGTCAGGACTTCGCATTTTCGGTGCAAAGTGTAATCACTGCGTACGCAGTTTCTCGAGATCTCGGCGTTCGCAGTTTCTCGAAGGATTGGCAAAACCACCGTGTGACGGTGAGCGTTAGCGGATTCATTTGCGTTTTGGTTTGGATGGTGTTTTTTCGCTCACCGTCGTGACGGTTTGGTGTTTTACGTTTTTGTTGTGAGTGTTGAATTTGTTGTATTTGTGTTCTGATGGTTGTGCATGTTGAGTCTGTTGTGTGTATATGGGCGTTTTCTCTCTAACTTCTTCTGAATGACTTTGGGACGGACCGAGTGCTGAGTGTAATGCTACCTCTCAACGTCCAATGGCAGAGTTTCCACCAGTTGTACACGGTATTCGTCTTAGTATCAATTTGCGATCGCATCGGGCGGGATTTGAACCCGAGACCTCCTACCACAGAACCACCGACACTTGTTATGCCTTATTGAAAATTAGACCTTCAGCTTTATCGGAAGCGTATTTAATAGAGTACGAAATTTTGGTCTAATTGAAATAGAATTGAAATTGAAATTATTTCATCGAAGAAATTCTAATTTAGCGTTTCTCTATTGATTAAAAACAAATGCGCCACCCAGGTTTCGAACCCAGACCATTCGGCTTGGCAGTCGAGCGCTCTACCACAGAACCACCGATAGCTCCTTAGGTTCACTGAAATTAAGACACGCATCGTAAGCATAATAGGTAATAAAGTCTTTTTTTATTAATGAATTTATGAAGGCCTAATCTGGTCAGCCGAGATAAGAGGGTTAAAGGGTAGACCCTGTGGGTGGTCCACTTTGTTAGTTTTTTTGTTATTTATTTACGGGTATTTTTAACGACCTATATATAGTTGTGTTAATTCAAAGGAGATAATTTAACGTTAATTGCTTTAAGAGCTGGCAGTTAGTCAAGTGGCTCTCTGTGCTTTGTTGATGGTAAGGTTTTTGCTTCTTGTAAATATATTTGGTGTGGATATTTGGATATCTACGATTTCTAACGCAGTCAATGATTTCCTGGGTGTGCGAGTCATTATATGATATTGGAAATTGGACGGCATTGGTCTTTTTCATGCGGTATGTGTCACAACGTCAACTGGAAGTCTACGAGCGTTGAAATAAAATGAGCGTTAAAGATGCAAGTATTTCGTAAGCGAGAAAAATACAAATACCATCTGTAGATATTTCTTTCATTAAAATTTGCTTAGTATTATATTCAACTGATAAACATGTACTGTAAAAAGGGTTAAATTCAATTGTGCATTGTTTTAGTAAGTCTAACTCGCTGTTGTAACTACTTAATTTATAATATTCTGAATAAATTAAACTCGATTGTTTCGCCTCAATTATTAAAATTAAAATTTTATACCGGGCAGGGTTTGAACCGAGAATACGTTTTTCGTAAATAACTCTGAATTGCGGAGATATCTTTGGGGGTCGTGTCGAGAAATTAATACCACTAGGGACCATTCTTCCGAGGAGAGGTATATTTTGGCTTGCCAACTTGTTTTCTAACGCTGTGATTTATGTAAAGATTCTTATAGAAAAATAGCGGGTAGAGTTTGGTACGTGGGTGATCGAACTGCCTCTCGACGATGTAATCATTCCACACGGGCCCGAACCTTTCGATCCACATTCCTTCTCTAATTACATAGACGACCAACTCGAGTTTTCGTAACATGAAGCCAAGTTGCCTCTTCGGTAGAGGTTTTGCCGCAAGAACACCCTTATTTTGGAAAACGACCCACTTTGAAAGGGGCGGAGACATCCTTAGTCCTTTTGTTCTCGTGGGTCGCATTTGACTGGAAGTCCATTAGAGAGCTATGTGAAAAATTTTGTTTTACCATTTACCGTGGTAACTGTAGGAATACCGCGGGAATGGGCGGGGATATATATAATTTTTGGTTAGCGAGTTGATAGTAAAGGTAATTTTGAGTTCTGGAATTTTCAAGAATGGATTTTCCCTCTCATAACAATACTTTGAATCGTAAATGGAAATTTCGGGAATGGGTGGGAATGATAAAACTTTTCTTGGAAAGCGAATTTTTTAAAGATAAATATTTAAAAGCAAATACTATGAGCATCGATATTGTTTCAACGGGAATTGGCGGCACGACAATATATTATATATTTCTGCTATTACTATAATTTTTTAACAAAAATGTTTCTACATTATATTTCAATAATATAATATGTATTAAATTAGTAAATTAGGGTCAAGGAAGATGCTACTTTAAAATAATTAAGATTTCAAACTTTTATAAATATACTTGCGCGTATATATAACATTCTAAAAGTTTTAGTCTATTGGGATATTAGGATATTGACCATATAAGGCCAGGCCCTATCTAATTACAATTAGTTTGACCCCATTTTTCGCCAGGGGGCGTAGCGAAAAAGGCCGAAAACCGTTTAACAGGCGAGGAAACTCGAGGATCTAGCGCGAACCGGGTAACCGAATAATTGCGAGCGCCAGCATTTTTCGCTCTCGTAAAATTCTGAGAATTTAGCTTCGGCTCTTATTATTTAGTTGATAGCTAAGGTCGTAGGTGGGAAATGGGTTAATCGTACGAGTCGGTCTTTTCCACGAACAGCGCCTTACGTTTCAGTGTCAAATGAAGCCTTTCTTTCGGAAGAAAGCCAGCTGGGATGGGCCGCTCTTGACGAGGGTGCGGGCTTCCTCGAGGGCCAAGAAGAAGGAGGACGGACCAAGAGACAAGTTAATTATCTATTCTCTCTTTCCTTTGACTAATCTAAAGGAAAAGGGATGTTTCTCACCAGGGACGAACTTAACCCTCGCCACTGTCTCATAGCCTGCTAATTCAAGTCAGCTCGCTCCTTTTCTTCGCGCTGCCATACGATTACTACTACCTTAATATATTCTTATCTAAGAAGACAGAAAGATAGTTAGTTACCTATCTGCACCTACCATTTCTAATGCCAAAATAATAATAATACGGTAATAGTTAGTGTAGGGAGCTGTTGACTCGCTTGGCATGCAGGGCTTGCCACCACCCTCCTACGCATTGTAACCCGGCCACCTAAGGTGGTGTCTTGGGTATTACCGGGTTCGTACAGAACCTGGATATCCTGGAAAACCTGGATAAGTCAGGGATCTGTAAAATGGATGGAAAATGTCAGGGATAAGTCAGGGATTCAAATAATTTCGTTGAAAGTCAGGGATAAGTCAGGGATTCAAATAATTTCGTTGAAAGTCAGGGATAAGTCAGGGATTCAAATAATTTCGTTGAAAGTCAGGGATAAGTCAGGGATTTTAGTTAGTCAACCAGACCACACATTAAAGGGAATATAACCTCTGTTATTTCTGTCGCCCTCCGAGGGTTCCAATATTGTCCGCTGCCTCGCATAGCTTTTCACAACTGATAACCGCTGATTGTGAACGGAATAAAATAAATTGATGGGGTCTTCCATAAAGAACGCGTTGGAGGTTCTATTCCCTTTAACAAAGAATTTTTGACCTAAAATAATAAAAACAAATGTCCAAAAATATAACCAAAAAGGTCAGGAATATTGGCAAACATTGGTCAGGGATAACGTGGAAAAGTCGGGGATTTTAGATCAGAAATTTTCGTACGAACCCTGTATTAGCTTAGCTGATTATTATTATTATTATTATTATTATTATCATTATTATTATAATATGCGATCAAACAAAATCATTTCTATCGCAATTTTGATCAGAACTAAAGCATAACTCAGCTGGTCAAATGTCACCAGCGATGTTTTGTCAATCAATAGCTTTCACATGACGGAATGATCTAAAAGCTAAAGATTCAATGCCTCTTGCATTGATTTATCCACAGAGTTGGAACTATTTTAGTTCGATTGCCTTAAAATCGGAATAAAGTGAAATCAAATGTGTGACTTCACCATCTTGTTATCTTCTGTAAAAACTAAGAACGTTTAAATCCTGTTAAATTATTATTTGCATCTTTTCGCAATTACAGAAATCGCGTAGCTAGAGCTTTTACCGGCCCAAAAATGTACTACCCGGCCCGGACCGTACCTTGCGCACCCTTTAGCTACGCCACTGAGTTGATTTCAATCGCCTCAGTTGAGATAACACGAAACAGAAACTCCAACCGGTCCAAATTCAAAATTTCATAAATATTCATTGATATCTTTGCCCAAATTGTACTAAAATATTTCCTCTTCTAAAGCTTATTCAATCCGTTTTCGCTGATTTTCGCGTTCTTAAAGCACTGTAACCTGTCGCTATTGGTACTGTATTCGAAATTTGAATTGAATCGTTTTGGAATTTTTCATTGACCAAATATTTCAAGTTTCGTCACGAACATTGAATTCTATCTATGAGAGCTTGAAGGAAATCGGAAAAATAACTTATGAAAAATATCATTATTAGTAAAACTAGAGTAAAACGCCATTGCACGTTTTGCATGTGAACGCTAACAAAACTTTCTTTCGTAATTGCAATAAAATACGAATAAATCTTAGAAATATCTAAATCCCAGGTAGCAAAAACACGTGTTAAACACGAGTAATATGATAGTGCGGTACACGTGTGGAGTTTACGTGGGGAAAACGGCGAGCCTGTCACCCTCAAACACGTGTTACAGCACGATTTGATAATGTTTTTCGCATGTGTGCATACACCGACCGTCCACGTGTACATACACCGACCGTCCACGTGTGCATACACCGACCGTCCACGTGTACATACACCAACCGTCTACGTGTGCATACACCGACCGTCTACGTGTGCATACACCGACCGTCCACGTGTGTATAAACCGACCGTCCACGTGTATATTCATCAATCGCCGTGTGTAAATACGTACCATGCACGTGTTTAAAAACGAACCATTCACGTGCTCACACACCCATTTTCACGTGATCATATACTGATCGTCCACGTTTAGGGCACCATTCAATACACGTGTTCGAACACATACTTTGTTCCTGTATAACACCTTTAATTGTACGTGTTGAAACACCGCAGTAACATTGAACGAACATCGAACTTCCATTCTTTAACCCTAGTAATTCTCCTACATTCATAAATTAAAATATTCCGTTATTGTTAATTAAAAACACCCACAACCTTTTAATTTCAATATTTTTAACATACTCGCCTAATATTAAATATTAAATACGATTAATAAACTTTCGAATAAAAAACTATTTTCAAATAATTTTTTAATGGAATGAAATGTTCAATAAAAAGCAAAATGAACAAAAGTAAATATTTTTAGGCCAGAGATTCCAAAAACTAACCGGTTTCACCTTGTTGGAGCTCATCAATGCTGTGTACGAACTCTGGCTATCCTCGGAAATCTGCCGATATCAGTAAAACTAATAAACATTCAGAGTGCCCTATATGTGAGCAGTCCATTGCAATTTATAGTGAAATTCTTCAGCAATTATTGCATGGCAGTCGCTATTCAGCACGCATCTTTTACGCTCGGGCTTCCGTTGAATTCCAACTTTCAGATATTTATATTAAAAGTCAAAACATTTAGGCCAGAGATTCCAACAGTTGACAAGAACAAGACGTACAACGGTTAGAATACACACAATCCTTCTAATGTGTTAAGTTTGTTTGAGCTATTCACAGCAACCTGCAACGCCGGTATCACAACCAAAATATATCCACGGTCACATATTACATATTTACACTTATTTGTTACTTCTAGTCATACTTTGAAAGCAATGAAGATTCCTTCGATCACTATCACTCTTATTTTTTACTTCTGATCACACTTATTTGTTACTACTAGTCAGCCGTTGAGTGTCACACTTATTTCTTCTGGTTATACGACAAAAACTAGTTCGATCAATTTCATACTTAATTGTTACTTCTGGTCATACGTTGAAAGCGCGGCGCACTCTGAACGGCCTTGAAAAACGCTAGAGGGAAACGGGCGTGTAAACCTCTATAAACACGCGGATTCACAATGTTGGAAATTGCGGGGGTCCGTATATGCTGCCCAAAAAACCTTACTAAGAATTAAAATTAAGGAAAGTATTTGCAACTTTAGGTTATATGTAAACCACAGCTATTCAAAAATATAACTTTCATGAAAATCGGACTTAAATTAAGGAACTGTATGTAGATTTTTAGGCGAAAATACAAAACCACGAAAATTGGGGTCCCGTAAATTACCCTGAAAACTATACTTTAATTTAATATTTACTGATATAACCGAAGTTGAAGGTCCGCTGAATCCTAACATATCCAATAATATATTTTTTAACTTTATCGGACTTAATTTTAAACAAAATATCTACCACACAAAGCGCAACCACCCAAAATAGTAAATTTGGCAAATTCCCAACCTCTAGGGCTCCGATTTGCAAACTTTATGAATGGCTATCAATGGAGATGTATGTACATTCGAACGAGATATCATTGACTCTTCTAGCCCTAACCATTGAAGAGATATGCGCGACACGGCGGCATCGGCATCGGCTACACTGTACGTGAAACTAATACACACAAATCCTTAGGATAGTGTGTAAAAACCATGCATGGTGGTTTTTGTGTTGTTGAATTTGAAGTGTAAATTTCAAGTTGAACGTTTCTTCTAAGAAAGGCTTAAACTAAAAATCGGACGAATAGTGTAAATCAGTAACAACTTGAAAGGTTTATTTATTATTATTAGATTTTTGTTAAGAAATTTATAAAAAAGAGGCCTATTTCTACCTCCTTAATCCTTCAGGGCGGCGGAAAGATAGTCATACGTTTTAGGTTTTATTGAGATTATGAGTGCCTGCAGAAGTTTCATCTATGTTCGACCTATACGCATAGATATTCTTCATTTCAAAGCTTAATTACATAATTAAATAAGCAGGTTAAGTAAAATTAAAAAATTTGTGTCGTGTAATTGATCATTTAAAAAACACCATCAGGCCACGTGTAAATTCACACAAAAAAAACATCGTGAGTTAAAAACCTTTAAGACACGCGGAGATCCCGTGTGAAATTACACGAAGTGATTTTCGTGTAATTGAACATTTAAAAAACACCTTCAGGCCACGTGTAAATTCACACAAAAAACATCGTGAGTTAAAAACCTTTAAGACACGCGGAGATCCCGTGTGAAATTACACGAAGTGATTTTCGTGTAATTGAACATTTAAAAAACACCTTCAGGCCACGTGTAAATTCACACAAAAAACATCGTGAGTTAAAAACCTTTAAGACACGCGGAGATCCCTGTGAAATTACACGAACTGATTTTCGTGTAATTGAACATTTAAAAAACACCTTCAGGCCACGTGTAAATTCACACAAAAAACATCGTGAGTTAAAAAAATTTAAGACACGCGGAGATCCCGTGTTAAATTACACGAACTGTGTAATTAACCCTAAATTCGACGTGTTCTACACGTGTGTAATTTTCAAACACGTATTATCCACGAAAAATATGAAAGTTCCACTATAAATACACGTGTTTTTGCTACCTGGGATAGTTCTTTCTATAAAGTAACATGGTCTTCTTGTTTTAACGGATGATAAAATTGGCGAATAAGTAGATAAGTCCATAATGAAAAGGGATAATAAAGCTAAACCCTAAACAAATTTGAAGAAATTTAAAAACTTACTAATAGCTCGTACCCATAGGTCTTCGAGCAAACAAAAACGCTAAACTCGGACCAAATAGATCTTCGAGTGAATAATTAAACTAAATTAAATAAAATAGCCAGAAAATCCAACGGTAGACCGGTTTAATCCTATTTGGGACTCGTCAGTACCGTGCGGGAAATCTGGCTCGCGACTATAACACCGAATAGAGAAACTAAGCCTAAATATTAAAAATTTCAAAACGAGCTGCATAGCAACGGAAAGCCGAATAGGGGGAGAGTGGTGGAGAATAGTATATACGTAAGTCCATAGGTGGTTCCTTTTAACTTCTTGTTTTAACGTTGCTCTTACGTCACTATATTTACCTTTTCCTAAACTACGAGCGCGTGCTCGAATCACGAGGAGCTTCCTATTTTCTAACGCTCGTGCAAATCGCGCGTGCTAAGATAATTCTACCGAAGCCAAGTTTTGTGACGTAAGAGCAACATGTTATACTATACTTCTACTTTTAACAAGTTGGATAAGCGTAAAAAAATTATAGAAAGAACTATTGAGCCCCAGGCGCATTTTGTATATTTTAAGCAATTTCTTCATGTTAATGGTAGTCTCAAACGTAAAATGAAATTTGTGATGGTTCGACTACCTGGGGTTGGAGTCAAGACTCCGAATCTCTCTTTAAACTATTGCTTTTCAAGCTGTCAATTTATTGTCAATTATCGAATGTATGAACTCTATAAATTAAAAGACAACAATTAAATGCTTATTGTAATATAGTGCTAATTAAATAATTTCAAAAAAGAATTTAACAATACAATTTAAATCCTAAAGCCTTAACCAATTTATCTTACAAACTCTACTACTTAAATATGACGAATAGTTATTTAAATTATTTAAACGGGTTAGCCCTTAATCGCACTGTTTACTAGTTATTTACGTTTAAAATTCCTTGTGAAAATGAACAGATCTTTAAAATTAAAATAAAGTTACAGAACGTAACAGCGTTTACAATCTAAACTCTTTCTGAACTATTGTTTTTTGAACACGTATATAAGTATTTATTGTACAGCAAATATACGCGTTTACGAGTTAAGCCCCATTTTCATGCTCGCTGGTAGCGGATAAAAATCGACAAAATCTGCTTCCGCTACACACTTTTTCACTTTCCGCGTCGATCTGTTTCAAACAGATATTTTAGATTAATTTTCACGCTTGCGAGTGGCGGATGCGAATTTTGACGATTTTTATCCGCTACCAGCGAGCATGAAAATGGGCCTTTAAGCTTGTTTTCCACTGGCGCGCGCAACGACGCGTTTCTCAGCTTTGAAACGTTCAAACGTTTTTAAGCGCCTAAAGAAAATAACATTATGACGCGCGCTAGTGGAAAGCAAGCTTCAAACGTTAAATTGATAAACGCGTTTACGTGCCAAGCGTTTCCATGAATACCGTAATTGCTCTCCAAGCGTTTATTTGCTACACGTGTTTACTGGCCATGCGTTTAAATTCAAAACGAGTTCAATCTCTAATTAATTAATTAATCCATGCAAACGCTTTTGTTGAAGAACGGCCGGTTTTTTTACCACTGACCAGACTTACCTTTAAATATTTGAATCTAATAATTTCGCATTCTTTTGATTATACTAAAATAAATGATAATATTAATTTTAAATAACGCTTTAAAAATAAATTGATTACTTTTGTAGTAGATAGATATTATCATAAGCCTATAACCTCTAAGTTTGAAATGCGCGTACCACCACTGGACGGGCGAAAAAGAAGAAATCAGGCGATAGTATCGGCACCTGGTAGAGATAAATTGAAGCTTCTTCCTTCCCCCTTTCTCTCTCTACGCACCTCTCTCTTACCAAAGCAGCTGGCATCATGCATTGCGGGACGCGTTACGTTTATCTTTTCCGCCACCGGGTGGATTTAGCGCTGTACTTTCGCCAGTCGTTTGCTTGAACCCACACTGCCTTTCGATTCAAACTTAGGGTTGATAGGCTTATGATATTATGGATAGTTTTCTTCGCCGGTACATGCGTTAACTTAGGTTAGTGAGTTATTGCGAATGAAAATTACAAAACTGCCAAATGATTACAGTTATCGAATGAAGATGGAGACCTCGCTAAAAATTTCGACTTAAGAGAAAGAAACTCTCTTTCTTAGGGGAAAACCTTGAGAAGATAGCCATTGGTCAGTCAAACTCTTCCCGGGAATTATCACCACAAATTCTTGGAATAACTCTGTCGCTCTCCGAATACGAGTGATAAAACTCAGGCTTGGTATTTGTCGGGGGGTTTCCACTTTTCACAAAAATACAAAAAGGATATTTACAATGAGAACAGTGCAGATTCCTGATATTATATGTTTCGTATGTCTGTCCACAGACCACTTACCCAAGAAGGACTGGCTACAACCTACACAAAAAGATTTCTCAAAAGTGATTCGGCTTTTTTACCGCAAACAGAAAATAGCTAGTAAAAATTCTTTTTTTTTGGAATTTTAAAGAAAAAGGTCGTGTGTGCGAGCCGGCTTCTAGAATAATTTTTTTATTATCGCGCGTGCTCGTCTTTGTACCTTCAAAACTGCCTCTATTTACCATGAGATCGCGTGCTCTTAAAAAAGTTGAATCACATTCGAGTCAAATTGTCGTTATTCTTCGTAATACACGTCTAGAGAGTATTTCATCTGTGCAAGGATTCAAAAATAGTTATTTAAAAATAATTAAAATTTACATTATGTTATTCACAATTTTTTTTTTTTCAAACTTTGATGGGTGAATATCAACACACTAACGCATGTGTTTACGACTACGTAGTTTTGTGTAAATATAGCATTTTTTTCCTTTTTGATTTTTTATCAAAACCATTATTTTTATCGTCACACTTTTCCTATAAATACGTAGTGTATCTGTCAAAGGGCAGTGTTTTTTTTTTTTCATTAATTGGCCTTCCAGTTTCTGTACCGTTTAACCCGTCATGAAATAAATTGTATATAGAAATTTTAATTCAGTTTTAAAGGGTATTCTGTCTACGATCAGTCTAGTATGGGCAACATTTTTTGGTCCTTCGAGCTGGATCTCAGTACATCAGTGAGCAGCTACAACTCATCTGGGAGAGCTGGTCGTCTAATCCTTGAGTGTGGAACAGTCTGATCTATACGGAAGTCATTCAAACTTCATCAGGGCGTCGATAACCATAGATGTACTACTCAACAAACGTCGTGCCATCAAGGGGCAGCTAACAAGACTGGAGACGGTTCGCGCCAGTCATGTAACTCGTCCACTTACAGACCTTGCTGTCGGGTCGTACAAACAACCATAGTAGAACGATGTACAGCAGCCGACTTCGATATGCATGAAACAGAGTACAACGAACTAATCACACGAGCAGAAGATCTTAGCCTGTTCGTCAATGGTCTCCTCCTTCAACGTAGAAGGGTAGCTCCAACACCATTTACGGCAGAGACAACGGCTGATATCAAATTCCCAAAGATGGAACTTCCAACCTTCAGCTGTAACTATACCGACTAGTTCACTTTTCATAATTTGTTTACTGCCACAGTGCACAATACACCGCTGTCTGGAGCACAGAAGCTGCAGTATCTGAAGTCGTCTATTCGCGGCGACGCCGCATTACTTATTCAATCGATCCTCATTACGGACGCCAACTACAACGAAGCCTGGAATATCCTTTTGGACCGCTATAACAATACTCGAGAAGTAAAAGGTGCGCACATCAAAAGACTATTTAATCAACCAGTTATCAAAGACGAATCAGCCACAGCCATTCGATGCCTATAATCGACACAACGAACGAATGCATTCGATCGTTACGAGTCCTCAATGAGCCAGTCAAGTACTGGGACGCAATTCTTCTCCACATTGGCAAGGATAAATTGGATCCAGAGACCTGGAAGCAGTGGGAGCTTTCACTCACCGGCACTACCCGACCTGCATTCCAGGAGTTAACATTCCTCGAATAACGAGCTTGGGCACTACTGGCTTCATCTTCAAACAATCCAACCAGGTATAGAACTATTGCCACTTTTCACCCAAGGAGAAGCGAAGTTGCACATCATGGCGCAGTACAAAACTCTTGTACCATTTGTGGGGGAGCCCATCCCGTCTACAAATGTGAACGACTACTAAAATCTACGATCGAGGAACTTTGGAAGGTCATTAAGGAACGCTCATTATGCTATAACTGTTTGCGAGGCGACCATTAGGTTTCAAAGTGTAATTCTGGAAGTGCTCAGCGAAACACAATACACTTCTGCATCAAGAATCTCAGTCAATGGAGCCAGCGACGGGTCCAGCTGGAGTTAACTGCTTGGTATCCAGAGACACTGTTCTATCTCAAGTGGTCTTGGCCACCGCAATCATTCAGGTCGAGTTATCAAATGGTCAATTTCAATCAATTCGAGCACTTCTCGATTCTGGTTCACAGGCCAGCTTCATCACTGAGCAATGCTGTAAGACACTACAACTCAAACGAAGACGTCTTAATGTCACAATAGGAGGTATCGGAGCTGTGGGAGTTAGAACTTCCCGTGGGAGCGTTCAACTCAATATCAGAACAGATGACGGCGGCGCTCCAATCAAGTTCGATGCACTGGTCCTGAACATTGTCACTGCAGATTTACCGAACCTTCCTATAGACGTCGCATCTTGGGATCACATTAAGACAATCAAGCTTGCAGATTCGACATTCCAACAGCTGGGACCTATTGATGTACTAATGGGCGCTGACGTCTATATACATATTATCCGAGATGGTATCTGTAGGGGACGACCAGGTAACGCTGGAGGAATAAATACGGTATTTGGTTGGGTTATAAGCAGCACAACGGTAGTGACGAATTCAATTGCACAAGCTCCAGCAATCCCAATACATCCTTGTACCATCGATGAGCAACTTGAAAGGTTCTGGGCATTAGAAGAGATCGCTTCAAAACGAGCACTAACCGCCACTGAACTTCAGTGTAAAGAAAGCTATTCCAAATTCACCACTCGCACAAAAGAATGCTGGTACTGAGGTACGTCGTTCGCATTCCGTTAAAAGGTCCTGAAGAACTTGGATACTACAGAAAAATGGCAGTTCGAAGGTTCACGAATCAAGAAAAGCGACTACAATTAGATCCCGAACTATACGAACAATATCGAACCTTCATGAAAGAGTACATCAACTGGCACACATGTCTCTAATATCGGAAGACGAACGTGCAGCTCAAAAGGGGTTTTATCATCCGCATCACGCCGTTCTCAAGGAAAGCAGTACGACTACAAAATAGTGAGTTGTTTTTGACGCATCGGCTTGTCGGTGCGAAGATTCAGAATGTCCTTATCTGGCTTTTAATACGGTTCAGGTTCCATGCTGTAGTCATGACCGCAGATATTGAGAAAATGTACCGACAAATCCCGGTGCATTCAGACGATACGCTACAAAGAATCGTATGTAGATCGGATCCTTCGGAGAAGCTTCAAGACTGCAAGCTACTGACCGTCACCTATGGATCTGCCACTGCACTTTTCCTGGCCACTCGTACCTTATCGCAGCTGGCATCAGACGTTCAGCACAGATATTCTAACGCATCACGAGCACTAAATGACGATTTCTACGTCAACGATCTGTTAACTGGGGCCGAAGACACCAAAAAAGCACTTCAGCTACAATCCATACTTCTGCAAGCATCCTCCGAAGGCGAGTTCCAACTTGGAAAGTGGACATCTAACGATTCCAAACTGCTTGCATCATTACCAGCAGGAATGCGTGAAATCCACGGTCCGTTGACCCTCGACAATACCGAATGTAACAAAACTCTGGGTCTCCTATGGACACCGGCGACAGATTCCTTTTCATTCGTGGTCCCGGTAACCACAGAACATTCATCATTTACTAAATTAATTATCTTATCCCAGGTTGTAAAGATTTTTTACCCAATTGGTCTATTAGCACCAGTAATCGTCAAAACAAAAATTCTACTCCAATCTCTATGGAGGCACAAGCTCGGTTGGGACGATCAACTTCTTGACCGCGTCACCTCGAAGTGGAAGAGCTTTCAGACCGATCTTACTGACATTAAGCACCTAACCATTCAACGTCATATCTCAATTGTTTTGTGACGCATCCGAAAAAGCCTATGCCGCTGCCGTAAACCTAAAAACTAAGAACCCAGACGGTGACGATCAATCTCATCTCATAGCAGCCAAGACCAAGGTAGCTCCTCTTAAAAAAATTTCGCTACCGAAGCTCGAGCTTTGTGTCGCTGTCCTTCTCATTCGTCTAATCAAGATAATTCAAGATTCATTGGAGAACCGTATCCCAAGGCTCCACTGTTGGACCAACTGTATTGGGATGGTGGTCTTCACCTCCACAGTGGTGGATGACATTCATCGCAAACCGTGTGACTGAAATCCAGGGTTCCGTCCGGGGAATTCAATGGCATCACGTTAAAAGGCGAATATAATCCAGTAGACCGCACCTCCCGGGGAATCTCCGCTGTCAAACTCCAGAATCATTCTTTATGGTGGCGTGGGCTTGTTTTCATTAATCAACCCATGGAACCTTTGGGCCGAGTCAGCCTACGAGAAACAGAAGAATGTCTTTTCGAAGCACGATCAATTCCTGTAACGTCGACTCAAGGGAAGATTTCCACATTCCTACTTGACAAGTACTCATCACGGTTTACCCCCATTTCGCCCAAAATAGTTCTCCCAATTCCCATTTCTCCCAATTCCCATTTCTCCCAATTCCCATTTCTCCCAATTCCCATTTCTCCCAATTCCCATTTCTCCCAATTCCCATTTCTCCCAAAATAGTTATCGAACTTTATTATGAACCTACCATAAAAATATATATTACATGAAATAAGTCCAAGTAATTCTTTATATTACTACAATTAGGATATGCCTCCTAACCTAACCTAACGCCAAGTCAATTCACATATTTAAAACCGCGCAATTACCATATATTTGGAAAATAATAATTGGGAGAAAGGGGAATCCATATTTTTGGGAATATTGATCGTTGGGAGAAATGGGAATCAAATTTTTTGGGAAACGTGATCGTTGGGAAAAATGGGAATACATATTTTTGGGTTAAATGAACTCCGGTTCGGAGAAATGGAATTGGGACAAATGGGACACCATGTTTTTGGGAGAACTGATAACTTTGGGAGAAGGTAAAATTGGAATAAATGGGAACACTCTTCTCCGCGTCACAGTGTATCTCCGTCGATTCACGAAAAATGGTCTATATACTATTGTAAAAAGTCGTACTGCAGCGCAACCTTAAAAATGCTAATATACAGTTACTATTATACTATACTATTTTTCCCAAACAAAAAACTCCTAATCATTATAGAAAGTAAATTTTTTTATAAAGATTTAAGATGTCATCAAAACACTGCGCGATATATGAAGCAAATAATCTTTATTTGACGTCTATCTTTCCGTTCAGACGTGCGAAATTAATTACTTAATAATCTTGAAAGCAAAGCGCTATTTTACGGTCGCTAGATTGCACCCTTCAATTATTCCCTAACAATCGCCAGTTCGCCACTCTCTGGACTATTCGTTTGACGAATAAGTTGGCGAAGGACTTGGGACGAGTGGAGCTATATTTATAGTCTGGAGGCTGTGAGCGATGACAATCTCCACTTTTCGGCCCTAATATGACGAAAGCGTTCTATCTCATTAGAAGCCGAGTTTGCAGATAGGGTTATGTAAATTTTGAGGAAACGGATCGAATTTGGTGGGTTTTGCTGACCCAAACGACGCGTCAGTTTCATAATGTTCGCTCAGCCATCCACTCGCGCCGGTTCAGTTAGGCTAAGCTTAGATCTATTCCCAAACTGGCGCAGTTTATGCCGTTTTAAAACACTTAATTTCTTACCTTGGAAAGAATATTTATCTTGATAAGTATTATCAGAAGTATATAATATTAAACTTAAATATCGACCTTCCTATACTGGTAACATTTCTGATAAAGGTGGGGTGGCGGAGTAGTTACACTCTTAAAATGGTTGGGTTGTTTTTAACTTACATTGGGTTGTTTTGGAAACCCATTTTTAGGTCCGTATGCAACCAACTAAAAAATGGGTTGTTTGAATTTCAACCCAATTTGTGTCACTTATTTCAAACCATTATTGGGTTGTTTCAATTATAACCCAATTTGTATCATTTATTACAATCCAATATTGGGTTCAGTCTCAACGAAAATATAGTTATTGGGTTGTTTAAATTATAACCCAATTTGGGTCATTTATTACAATCCAATATTGGGTTCGGCCTCAACTAAAATAGTTATTGGGTTGTTTAAATTATAACCCAATATGTGTCATTTATTACAGTCCAATATTTGGCTTTAATCAAATATGGGTCGAATTTAAAACCAAATTTTAGTTAAAATATAACCATAACTTAAGTTAAAATTCAACCATAATTTTAGTTAACCTTCTATTTTAGCCCATATTGGGTTGGAGAAACTTACTAATTTTGGATCAATCAGCCAGGCATCTTAACACTTTATTAGTTAAAAGCTCAAAGTCATTTCGTGTAGATTTTCAAAAGCTAGTGAAACCCACCCATTTATAGGTAAATTATCTACTCAATTTTCAGGTTATAGACTTAACCTTTCTTATAAACATAAGAAATACATTAAGGGATTACAATTTACACAAGCCACAATTAACTCAAACCTTAAAATAATGTCATTTTGTTAAATATTTTGAAATTAGAGAAACAACAAATGAAATAAGGCAAGATCATTTTAATACCGTTTGGGTAGTAGTTACAAATAAAAATTAAACATTTCAATGAAAAATTTGGCGCATAGCCCTAACCGAATTGCTCGCAGTGGTATTTGGTATTTGGATCTTGCTTATCGGTTGTATATTGGTTTTAGACAGATAAATGATGTTTTACTTTTGCTTTCGGTTACTTTAACTTGTCCAAATTTCATTGGGGTTGTGTTGTTTGGCGGTCTTTTGGTTCTCTTTTACTCAATTTTTTTATATTAAATTTAGTAGTGTCTTGCCGTTAAATCTATTTCGTCATCAGTCCTACTTCATCCAACACGTACAAAAATCTCGAAATATGTCGTATTTTCCGTGGTAAAAATTGGTGGCAAGTAACAATTTTATATTTATCATATCTTTCTAAATAATAAACTGCGGTTAAAACTTTTAGTATTACTGTAATCCTTGACAAATAACAAACCAAAACAACAACAAAAAAACAAATATGACTATTGTTAAAAAAATCCCCGAAATAGAAATAGGCCTAAAAATTTCGAAATTAACGTACAATAACGAGTTTTAAAATACCCTGTAGAATTTGCTAAGCAACAATCCAAGGTCTAACCTATTTTAAAAGAGCAAAATGCGATGCATGAAATTTATTATCTAAAAAAAAATTAAGACCGTTCTTACCTTTTCTATGTCACTTCCTAGGTTATAGTCCTTCAAAGATGACAAATGTTAATTTTGCAACTTTAAATAAAGTACAAACGGCCGGAAAAAATCCAACCGTTAAAATGGCTGCTTCGAACGTTCTAGAAATGAGACAGCGCTGTCGAGCCTGTCGTCTTATACGTAGAAGATCACGTGAATCTTTTTAAGAAACCCCGGATTGGGTTGAATGTTTGAAATAACCCAAATATACTTAAAAGTGACTAAAATTGTGTTTTAAATTTTAACTAAAAGTTGGGTCAAATATCTTGACCCAAAATTTTTACCCACTTTAAAATATCTAATCGACAAAACCCAAAGTTTAGTTATTTTTTACTAATGATGGGTTAAATACATTTTAACTATATTTTTTTAACTAAACCATTTTAAGAGTGTAGCACTTTAGTTCCGCCGCTAGAGGACCTTGGTTCGATCCCTTCCGCGTAGCGTTTACAAGTTTACTCCCTTTTGGTTAGAGGGGTTTCCCCTATAAGCTCTTCAGTTTCCCCTTCCATAAAACTCAAGGTTAACGGTAATAGTTAGTGTATGGAGCTCTTGGCTCCCGTGGCATGAAGGGCTTGACACCACCCTCCTACGCATCGTAACGCAGTCACCTCAATTAAAGGCGTTAAAAGTCGCTAGATGACTTGGGACTAAGGTGATGCCTTGGGTATCAGTCTAGCTGTTTATTACTTGCTTGAAAAGGTGCTTCTTCGAAGACTGATTTTTCAAAATACTTTAAAAGAAAAAATAGTTCTCAAAGTAACTTCCCAAAACTATTACAAGCTGAACATATAGTGTATCTTCTATAAACTATATTTTCGGTTTGTTATAGTATTTGGAAGTTACTTTGATAACTATTTTTTCTTCCGAAACGTATTTTGAAAAATCAGTCTTAGAAGATGGGGTAGGTACATTTGTTCGAATTTCAATCGTCCGAACGGTGCACCGCGGTGGAACAAATGTTTGAATTTCATTCGTCCGAACCGCCGAAATAACAAATGTTTCAATTGTTCGAATTTGACAACTTGTTTGTTTCATTCGTCCGAATCGGTAGCATCACTTGTCCGAATTCTGTCGCTAAATTAGTATTTCTTATTGCTGTTTTTTTTTGGTCCGGATTTTTTTTAGTGCAAGAATTAAAAATAAAAAACTACATTGTAAATATCGTTGTTTGTTAGTAAATGGGAATTTCGTTGAATGTTGTGGATATTTTAGGTTAGGTTAGGTTAGTTTCACGTTAATGTTACTATTTTCTTACATAAACAATATTTTTTAAAAAAACAACCAATTCCTAATGTTCGAAAAAACGGACAAACGATTATTGGAACAAATGAAATTCGCCAGTAAAGTTAACCTAAATTGAACGACTAAATCACCGACAAACGTTGTGATAAATTTTTGGGGCAAATGAAATACGTTTTCGGACATACGATCCTGTTTTCCGGCATTCGGACATTTGTACCACCGTTTGGACGAATGAAATTCGAACAAATGTACCCAAATCTAGAAGATACACCTTTCAATTTCTAATTTTTATAATCCTCAAGAGAAATAATACAAGCGGTAAATTTTACGACGTGCTGTAGTGTTAGTACACTACAGCATGGCGTAAAATTTACCGCGTCTTTTGAAAAGTGCAAGTTTCATTTTAAGGTCCTATATATTATACACTTCGGATATTACTTATGAAAGAATTGACAAAATGGCGAAGGGAACGTTGTACGTTAAGCCGTCTTTCCAAAAATATCGAGATACTTAAAAATACGGGTTTTTTTTTTCAATTATTGAAAAACGGTCTCTCTTAATAAATGAAATGTTACGGTAGACGTTTTCGAGTTCGGAACGGTTCTCAAGCACCCAAAAAATAGGGCTGTCAAATAGCTGAAATTTCGGCGCAGCTAAAATGTCGAAAATACGTTTACTTGTACGTATATATATACACGATTCTTCAAAACCGTATGTACTGAGTTGGTAATGAGTACCCTGCAGTGAAACTTAAAACGCGAACTCATCTGACACCGTTGTCATCCGTAAAGAGATTGTAAAGTTTACGCCGCAAAATCGCAGTTTGTTTAGGAGCCCTAACGTCAGCCTGTCCGAAGCGTCCAGGAGGGGATGTGGATGGGGGCGAGTGGGCTGGTCGAAGATTTCTGACCGTATCGTTCGGGAGCTCGCTAATCACTTTTCTCTGTCATTGGCTATGAGAGGGCGCCAATGTCATTAATTACGGATAATTACCGAGTTGAAGTGTTACACGTAGAACGCGTGGAAGTCACCCCTTTTTCCCTAAGCCCTTCACTCTTTGTTACGGAACCCCCGCTGAGAAACCCTTAGACTTTTGTTTAAAGCCCTAAGCTTTGAGAAATATATATTTTAAGTCACAGTTTTTAATTTCGACGTTAAAAGATACAGGCTCTCTTTCGATAAACAGCTCTAGCCTTTGTCGCAGCCGGAGTGAAGGAGCGCCTAACTTATTTATTATTCCCCTGGTGTTCGACTCCTGATTAATTTTAGGCCCGACAGACTACGTTATGAACGATTAATAATTTTAAACAAAAGAGAGGAAGAGCTAAAGCTCTCTATGAAGGCTCCGTTGTCAACGGGAGTGGAGCAAGGATGTATTTTTTTCACCTCCTTTATGTTTCGTCGTACCTCGCACGAGATTTACTCTAGACGTTTAGTTTCATCAAGAATGTATTTATTTATAGTTGAGACGATTTTTTGCGTTACTCTCAATCCCCCTCACTCCCTTTCCCTTGCCCCTTCTCCCCTAAAAAAACTCATTGGATCCCTAAAATGCCGCACAGTGGGGAAAAATAATGAATTTTTGGCAAAAATTATTTTAATATTTTTTCATGTTCCAACAACTAAAAAAACCACACAGAAAAAATATTTTTAAGTTTTTTTTTAATTTTAATGCTCTTTATAACTAAGCCTTAAACAAATTTCCAACTTAAAGTACTTTGTAGGGAAACGTGAAAATAATTTCAGTGTTTTTTTTTTAATAAAGGGGCAAATATGCGCAATTGTTCTTTTTCAATACTACGAATACAGGTAATTGAGATTATTTTAAAGGATGATAAAATTAGCGAATAAGTAGATAAGTCCATTATGAAGAGGGATAAAAAAGCTAAGCCCTAAACAAATTTGTAGAAATTTAAAACTTACAAATAGCTCTTACCGATAGCAAACATAAAGACGCTTTGTTATCCCTTTTCTTAATGGACTAATCTACTTACCGTTAATCTACTTATTCGCTAATTTTATCATCCTTTGCAAAAGAGTCCATAGGTGGTTCCTTTTAACTGGAGATTATTTTAAAATAAGAACCACAAACACGTTTTGCCCTAATATCAACTATAATCTAAGTTGAGATTTTAACTTATCAATACTTTTATTTTCAATTCATACTTTAAGCACAAGGGCTCACAAAAAACTAATCATGTGTACTAGCCTGTTGGTATATGCTTCATAGCGAAGGTAGTTTTATATATTTTTAGGAAATATAGCCAAAGTCGCAGTGGGCTATAGCAATCGCGAGTATTAACAAGTGAAGATCGGTGCTATGCGCGACAGGCCCTCTTTGGGTGGGAGTGTGCAATAACTGGTGGCTTTACCGGGGAGTCAGGGTCCGGCTCTTGTCACTGGGAGATGTTAGCTCCGTTCAAAGGGTCCTATCTCCACCCCCGACTTCGGGCAGTTGTGGGTAACTGAGCTTCGGCTCAGGCTAACGGAGAGGGTTCAGGCAATCTGGCCACCTCGGAGGATTGGATTGCCTGCTGTGGGGCGGCAGGTCTCCGTATGAGACACAGTGGTCCCATCTTCCGGCCTTTTGGAGTCCACCGGGATATCCGGTGCTGGGTTATGCGGACCACTCTTTCTGAAGGGTTTGAGTCTCCACCTCCGTAGGTGGGGTGTCGGCTGGAGTTGCTAGCGCATCCGCTCTTATTCTCACTGCTGTGTGCGAAGTGAGGGGTTGGTCGTCCCATTGTTGCACCTTCTGCTGGGTTGAGTGGCTAGCGTCAAAGGTGAGACCATCAGTAGTAGGGTACTACTACCTATGCTGGATTTGTCACCTGTCAGGGCTTGTTGACGCTGGCGTAGGGCATTATGATGATAGATATCCGGTGGTGTGGTTTTAATTTTACCGGTACACCGGGCTATGAATTCTGACACATGCTATGCGCGACAGCAAGAACTTTTCACTTAATAATTTATTTTATGAGTTTCGACATGTTTAGACTTGTCTGGAAATTAAATTTAAATGGCCGTTGGGCTTTTGTGAGTTTTGGCCAATTTTAATGGTAGCGTTTACCCTTTTACCCTTCCCCCTAACTTTCGTGCCAAAGGAAAATTCAACCTTTGATGCCATTAATATTGTAATATTAATTAAATATTCCAAATTTCAATTATTAATTAAATATTCCAAGTGGTAATTATTAATTAAATATTCCAAGTTGTCATTATTTATTTAAATATTCCAAATTGTAATATTAATTAAATATTCCAAATTTTCATTATTAATTAAATATTCCAAGTGGTAATTATTAATTAAATATTCCAAGTGGTAATTATTAATTAAATATTCCAAGTTGTCATTATTTATTTAAATATTCCAAATTGTAATATTAATTAAATATTCCAAATTTTCATTATTAATTAAATATTCCAAGTGGTAATTATTAATTAAATATTCCGAGTTGTCCTTATTAATTAAATATTCCAAGTTGTCATTATTTATTTAAATATTCCAAATTGTAATATTAATTAAATATTCCAATTGCAATTATTAATTAAATATTTCAAATGGTTATTATTAATTAAATATTCCGAGTTGTCCAAATTAATTAAATATTCCAAGTTGTCATTATTTATTTAAATATTCCAAGTTGTAATATTAATTAAATATTCCAAATTGCAATTATTAATTAAATATTCCAAGTTTTCATTATTAATTAAATATTCCAAGTGGTAATTATTAATTAAACATTCCGAGTTGTCCTTATTAATTAAATATTCCAATTTGTCATTATTTATTTAAATATTACAAGTTTTAATTATTAATTAAATATTACAAGTTTTAATTATTAATTAAATATTACAAGTTGCAATTATTAATTAAATATTACAAGTTGTAATTATTAATTAAATATTCCAAGTCGTAATTATTAATTAAATATTCCAAGTTGTAATATTAATTAAATATTCCAAATTGCAATTATTAATTAAATATTCCAAGTTTTAATTATTAATTAAATATTACAAGTTTTAATTATTAATTTAATATTACAAGTTTTAATTATTAATTAAATATTACAAGTTTTAATTATTAATTAAATATTACAAGTTTTCATAATTAATTAAATATTACAAGTTGCAATTATTAATTAAATATTACAAGTTACAATTATTAATTAAATATTCCAAGTCGCAATTATTACTTAAATATTACAAGTTGCAATTATTAATTAAATATTCCGAGTCGTAATTATTAATTAAATATTCCAAGTCGTAATTATTAATTAAATATTCCAAGTTGTCATTATTTATTTAAATATTGCAAGTTGTAATATTAATTAAATATTCCAAATTGCAATTATTAATTAAATATTCCAAGTTTTCATTATTAATTAAATATTACAAGTTTTCATTATTAATTAAATATTACAAGTTTTCATTATTAATTAAATATTACAAGTTACAATTATTAATTAAATATTCCAAGTCGCAATTATTAATTAAATATTACAAGTTGCAATTATTAATTAAATATTACAAGTTGCAATTATTAATTAAATATTACAAGTTGCAATTATTAATTAAATATTCCAAGTCGTAATTATTAATTAAATATTCCAAGTCGTAATTATTAATTAAATATTCCAAGTTGCAATTATTTATTTAAATATTCCAAGTTGTCATTATTTATTTAAATATTCCAAGTTGTAATATTAATTAAATATTCCAAATTGCAATTATTAATTAAATATTCCAAGTTTTTATTATTAATTAAATATTACAAGTTTTCATTATTAATTAAATATTACCAGTTTTAATTATTAATTAAATATTACAAGTTATCATAATTAATGAAATATTACAAGTTGCAATTATTAATTAAATATTCCAAGTCGCAATTATTAATTAAATATTCCAAGTCGTAATTATTAATTAAATATTCCAAGTCGTAATTATTAATTAAATAATCCAAGTTGTAATTATTAATTAAATATTCCAAGTCGCAATTATTAATTAAATATTCCAAGTCGTAATTATTAATTAAATATTCCAAGTCGTAATTATTAATTAAATATTCCAAGTCGTAATTATTAATTAAATATTCCATGTCGTAATTATTAATTAAATATTCCAAGTCGTAATTATTAATTAAATATTCCAAGTCGTAATTATTAATTAAATATTCCAAGTCGTAATTATTAATTAAATATTCCAAGTCGTAATTATTAATTAAATATTTGAAGTTAAAATTATTAACTTATACTTAAAGTTATTTATAAGTTTGGTTTTAATTTTAAAAAATGTGCGCTTAAATTTTAATCTTCTCTGTCGGGTCTGACTTCAATTAAAGCGACGTAAATCTTCTTTCTTTCGATTAGATTTTCATTAATTAGAAACTCAATCTAAGCCAAGCTGCTCTCTAAAAAACAACGCTTATGTTTCTGTCCTTACAAGACGGAGCGGAGTTATACTCCTTTTTTGCAGTTTCCCTCTTTCGTCGTCCGGATTAAAAAGAAAAGGCAAAAATTTCTGCGAGCGTCAATTAAAATTCCCTAACCTATCACGACGCGGAAAGAATAATCTTTCCTACTTCCAATTACTACTACTCTTACTATGACTACCATTCTTGAATCTGGAATTATGTTATTTCATCAAAACGTGTGTTTGTGCCGCCATAAAGTTATTCTGTGGTGGTTCCGCTATCACCGCCACTCTCGCATCTGGTTTTGACTTTATATCGTCTACTATACTTCTATTTACCCTAATACTTTTTTCCAAGTGCAAAATGCAAAATACTTTCTCCATAACTTAAAATTACAAATGTAAAATGCAAAATACTTTCTCCATAACTTAAAATTCCAAATGTAAAATGCAAAATACTTTCTCCATAACTTAAAATGCCAAATGTAAAATGCAAAATACTTTCTCTATAATTCAAAATGTAAAATGCAAAATTCTTCTCCATAACTCAAAAGGCAAAATGTAAAATGCAAAATTCTTCTCCATAACTCAAAAGGCAAAATGAAAAATGCAAAATACTTTCTCCAGAACTTAAAATGCAAATGTAAAATGCAAAATACTTTCTCCAGAACTTAAAATGCAAATGTAAAATGCAGAATACTTTCTCCAGAACTTAAAATGCAAATGTATATGCAACATATATATACTTTCTCCATAACTCAAAATGCAAAATGTAAAATGCAAAATAGTTTCCTAGACACTCAAAATGTAAAATGTAAAATTCAAAATACTTTTTCTAACTCAAAATGCATTTCGAACCCCCCTGGTTTTAAAATTCGATATTTTGGCTACCAAAATTATTTAAAAAAATTAATCAGTAGAAATTTTATGTAAACTAAATATTTAGTATTTTTACTTAATAGGTAGTTATTATTTTAAGTCAAAATAAGACGCGAAACAAAAGATCTATTTGGTCCGAGTTTGTAGAAATTTTATGTAAACTAAATATGTAGTATTTTTACTTAATAGGTAGTTATTATTTTAAGTCAAAATAAGACGCGAAACAAAAGATCTATTTGGTCCGAGTTTGTAGAAATTTTATGTAAACTAAATATTTAGTATTTTTACTTAATAGGTAGTTATTATTTTAAGTCAAAATAAGACGCGAAACAAAAGATCTATTTGGTCCGAGTTTGTAGAAATTTTATGTACACTAAATATTTAGTATTTTTACTTAATAGGTAGTTATTATTTTAAGTCAAAATAAGACGCGAAACAAAAGATCTATTTGGTCCGAGTTTCGCGTCTTTTTGTTCGCTCGAAGACCTATCGGTACGAGCTATTAGTAAGTTTTTTAATTTCTTCAAATTTGTTTAGGATTTAGCTTTATTATCCCTTTTCTATTGGACTAATTTACTTATTCGCTAATTTTATCATCCATGGTGAAGTGGTTAGCGGTTTCGCCTCGCCGCAAGAGGAACTAGGTTCAATCCCAGCTTGTGAAAATTCGGTCTTATGCTACTTTTGTCATTATTAATAGTTATACTCCATTGACTTATAAAAATTCCCCACGTAACCAAATATTTTCACTGATCCATGAGTAAATTCTAAATTTTTTCATGTACCGTATAGTACGATTCAGGTTTGGCCGATTTCTAAGAGAGTAGAAATCTCGGTAACTTCACTTAAACGTGTTTTTTTTTTATAAATGGAAGACTACCGATAAAGGTGTAAGTAAGTGCTAAAATCCTTCACAGCCACGCTTTGCAAATAGTTCTACTTTTCCCAATGATAAATAACGCAGCGAATCCCTCCGTCGTAGGTTCGCGCTCATGGTAAAACGCTAGTGAAAAGAGCCTTCCTTAGTCTCGGATCGGAGGAAAAAACTCCGAGCCTCCGATTGAAGTGTTGAAGAAAATAAAATGGGTTTTAGAGTCCCCAATTCCCAAACTAATTACTAGAGATAGAGAACCGTATGAATCAAGGCAATCGATGCCAGATTTTACTCTTCCACCCTGCTTTTATCCGTCTGCTATATTTGACCCAATGGAAGACTATGAGGAGGACCTTGAGTGGTTCATTGGGTTTGTTAGGCGTACGAAAGTAGTTTTTGCCACGATAAGCGGACGAGCATAGTGTGATTTCTCGCTTTCTCTCGTAGCTATCCATATAGATGGCGCCTCTTTCTTCTCGGTTGACTTTCGGCTCCATTACTTTCTCTCAGGGTCTCCTTTTTTATTTCGAGGTACTAGGGTTTTAATAGTTAGGGATAAGATTTAAGGCTCGTCGCGGTCACATATGAGCTTAACGGTCAAATTGGCAATTTTCCCAAAAATTCCGAATGGAATTACCTGTAGGAAAATACCTTTATTTGGAATATTGGTTAGGCATGGAAGGCTTTGGTTTCTAAATTTCAGAAAAATCGGTTGATTTTTCGTAATTTTATAATTTTTTTCACCGTTAGGTGTTACACCAAATGTTACAATGGAAAAGTTGTAGAACACAGTCGAAAATTTAAAAAAAAATTGGTTCGGTCGAAAAAGACCTACTTTCACTGACAAGGAGACTACCCGAGGTGGTTATCACCGATTTTGTTGAAACTCGGGGGTTAGGTAGACCTTATGGTAGTATGAAAATTGCCAAAGGGAAAAGTTGCAATGGGCTTTAGTTTTCCTATGGCAACCCAAAATGTTTTTGACCTCTCCATTTGAAAAAGCATGGGATTTTCTCGGATACCCAAATTTTGTTAAAATTTAAACAAAATTTATCAATTTTACCCAAAATCATTGATCAATTTTAACCAAAATAGGTCAAATTCATCTTTTTGGGTATGTTTTGAAAATTTAATTTTTTCAATTTTTTTAAGTAAGTAGTACCCTGTGAAACCGAGAAAATCCCATGCTTTTTTAAGTGGAGATTTTTTGTTTTGAGATATCAAAAACATTTTCGGTTGCCATGGGAAAACTAAAGCCCATTGCAACTTTTCCCTTTGGCAATTTTCATACTACCATAAGGTCTACCTAACCCCCGAGTTTCAACAAAATCGGTGATAACCACCTCGGGTAGTCTCCTTGTGAGTTTGGAGGTCGTGGAAAAGAACAAGTTGTACTAGTAGCCAATAGCCTTTAACGAATTGTAGGAAATGTAAGCTTTTCAGATATATATTTAAGAAAATAAAATAATAATTAGCCAAAGTGGCAAATGTTTATTAATAACTTTCAAAAATATTTTCAAAAATTCCGCCTTCTGACGCAATGCACAAATATGCACGGTGTTGCATATTTTGAAATGGTGTGACATGCTTCGATAATTCTTTGTCATAAGTCTTCAACGCTCGTCACAGATGTTTGGTAAACGTAGTCCTTTATGAAACTACAAAGTAAAAATTCGAGTCGTGTTAGAGGGGGGGACCTTGCAGGCCAACGAACAGGATCTTTTCTTCCGATCCACCTTCCAGGAAACTCGTCGTTTAAATACGCAACCACATCACGATGTTGGTAAGCTGGCGCCCCAAACATCTTGCTGGAACCAGGGAAATGTCATCCAACTCGTTGGATATTTCGTTTTGAAGGAACTCCAAATAGTTGTGTCCGTTCAGACGATTTGGCAGGAAGAACTGGCCAATAAGTCTGTCACCTAACAGACTGAGACAAGCCCACACATTTAAGCGAAACTGCACTTGTTGGCGGTAAGGGAATCCCCAGTGTGGATTTTCGTAGTGCTTGTTCTGACGATTGAAATTCCCATCAATTCCGAACGAACACTCGTCGGACATCAGTAGTAGAGCGTCAGCTATGAGGCAAAACCAGTTGCAGAAGTCGAGTTGGCACTGTCTGTCACCGACGTGCCGAGCTTGGTGGAGTGTAAAATATGCCTAGGAATGTAAAAATATGTCTAGAAATATAAAAATATTCCTAGAAATGTAAAAATATTTCTAGAAATGTAAAAATATTCTTAGAAATGTAAAAATGTTCCTAGAAATGTAAAAATATGCCTAGAAATGAAAAAATATTAATAGAAATGTAAAAATATTCCTAGAAATGTAAAAATATTCCTAGAAATGTAAAAATATTTCTAGAAATGTAAAAATATCCTTAGAAATGTAAAAATGTTCCTAGAAATGTAAAAATATGCCTAGAAATGAAAAAATATTAATAGAAATGTAAAAATATTCCTAGAAATGTAAAAATATTTCTAGAAATGTAAAAATATTCTTAGAAATGTAAAAATGTTCCTAGAAATGTTAAAAATATTCCTAGAAGTGTAAAAATATTCCTAGAAGTGTAAAAATATTCCTAGAAATGTAAAAATATTTCTAGAAATGTAAAAATATTAATAGAAATGTAAAAATATTCCTAGAAATGTAAAAATATTCCTAGAAATGTAAAAATATTAATAGAAATGTAAAAATATTCCTAGAAATGTAAAAAATATTCCTAGAAGTGTAAGAAAATATTCCTAGAAATGTAAAAAATATTCCTAGAAATGTAACAATATTCCTAGAAATGTAAAAATATTCCTAGAAATGTTATTTAGTTTTTTCCGGTTTGGCACCACATACATACTTGACAACAATCGCCCAGGCTGAGTGAATAATTTAATTTTAAAATGTGAACGCTTTAAATACTAAACAAAAAATAAAAAGCAACAAGTTGGCAAACCAAAATATACCTCTCCTCGGAAGAATTATCCCTAGCGGTAATAATATTTCGAGATGACTCTTAAAGATATATCTCCGCAATTCAGAGTTATTTACTAAAAACGTAATCCCGGTTCAATCCCGCCCGGTATAAAAATTTTAATTATAATTAAAACAATTGAGACGAAACCACAGAGTATAATTTATTCAGAATATTATAAATTAAGTAGTTACAACAGCGATTTAGACGTACTAAAACAAGGCACAATTGAATTTAACCCTATTTACGGTACAAGTTTATCAGTTAAATATAATACGAAGCCAATTTTAATGAAAGAAATATCTACAGAGGGTATCTGTATTTTTCTCGCTTACGAAATACTTGACGCATCTTTAACGCTCATTTTGTTTCAAATTTAACATCTTAATCAGTCGAGAAAACGTTTAAAATAAATTACGAAGTAATGACGACCCAGTTAAAAACCCGACCAACATAAGTGTAAGCGCACGATGTATACAACTCGATAAAAATATACGACTGAAAAAACGAAATAAAATACAAATAAAACGAAAGATATTTAAAATTAAAAAAACTGATCCTAATAAAACGTGAAAATACCCTCCACGTCACGCACATTCGAAATTCGCACAAGTACCGTTATACTATATCCAGTTTAAAATATTAGAGTATCAAAAAATAACAAGTTGGCAAGCCAAAATATACCTCTCCTCGGAAGAATGGTCCCTAATGGTATTAATTTCTCGACACGACCCCCAAAGATATCTCCGCAATTCATAGTTATTTATGAAAAACGTATTCTCGGTTCAGACCCTGCCCGGTATAAAATTTTAATTTTAATTTACATAATTGAGACGAAACAATCGAGTTTAATTTATTCAGAATATTATAAATTAAGTAGTTACAACAGCGAGTTAGACTTACTAAAACAATGCACAATTGAATTTAACCCTTTTAACAGTACATTTTTATCAGTTAAATATAATACTAAGCAAATTTTAATGAAAGAAATATCTACAGATGGTATTTGTATTTTTCTCGCTTACGAAATACTTGCCGCATCTTTAACGCTCATTTTATTTCAACGCTCGTAGACTTCCAGTTGACGTTGTGACACATACCGCATGAAAAAGACCAATGCCGTCCAATTTCCAATATCATATAATGACTCGCAAACCCAGGAAATCATTGACTGCGTTAGAAATCGTAGATATCCAAATATCCACACCAAATATATTTACAAGAAGCAAAAACCTTACCATCAACAAAGCACAGAGAGCCACTTGACTAACCGCCAGCTCTTAAAGCAATTAACGTTAAATTATCTCCTTTGAATTAACACAACTATATATAGGTCGTTAAGAATACCCGTAAATAAATAACAAAAAAACTTACAAAGTGGACCACCCACAGGGTCTACCCTTTAACCCTCTAATCTCGGCTGACTGCGCTAAAACAAGATTTAACCTTTAAAATTTCATTCGTAAAAAAACCAGATTAGGCCTTCATAAATTCATTAATAAAAAAAGAATTTATTACCTATTATGCTTACGATGCGTGTCTTAATTTCAGTGAACCTATGCAGCTATCGGTGGTTCTGTGGTAGAGCGCTCGACTGCCAAGCCGAATGGCCTGGGTTCGAAACCCGGGTGGCGCATTTGTTTTTAATCAATAGAGAAACGCTAAATTAGAATTTCTTCGATGCAATAATTTCAATTTCAATTCTATTTCAATTAAACCAAAATTTCGTACTCTATTAAATACGCTTCCGATAAAGCTGAAGGTCTAATTTTCAATAAAGCATAACAAGTGTCGGTGGTTCTGTGGTAGAACGTCCGCCTGTCAAGCAGGAGGTCTCGGGCTCAAATCCCGCCCGATGCGATCGCAAATTGATACTAAGACGAGTACCGTAAACAATTGGTAGAAACCCTGCCATTGGAAGTTGAGAGGTTGCCAAAACACTCAGCACTCGGTCCGTCCCAAAAGTCAATAAGGAGTTGGAGAATACGCACCCATAACAAACGTAGCGACTGTGGGCGTTAACGAAAAAAAAAACTCAATGCCATCGCAAATTTATCCGTTAACGCTTACCGTCACACAGTGGTTTTGCGAACCTTTAAACTGCTAAAACGGTTGTTCGACAGCGTACGCAGTGATTACCCTTTACCCCGAAAATGCGAACGCGTTCGCAGGCCACACACACAGACTGACACCCCGGTTGTATAACCTCTCCTAGGGTACAAAGTCCCCTCGGAGAGGTAAAAACATTGTTAAAGAAAATTGAACGTTTGAAGCGTAATTTTGGTTCTACAAATCTTCATTTTGAGATCTTACTCGTAACCACGTCGAAATGGTCTAATTAGGTGTTGACCGTGTTGGACGTTTCATTTTCTTTATAAATTACTTTTAGTAGGTTTGGATATTCAGAACATGGCTGAAAGCGTAAGTTTCCTACAATAAATGTACAAAATGTTGTGATAATTTAAGATTGTTTACGTTTAAGGCTATTCGCTACTAGTACAACTTATTTTTTTCCACGACCTCCAAACTCAGTGAAAATTAGGTGTTTTTTGACCGAACCAGATTTATTTTTAAATTTTCGACTATGCTCTATAACTAGGGATGTGCGAGTAGTGGTTTTTGGTGATCGAGTCGGGTATCGAGTACTCGACAACCTTTCGTCAAGTAGTCGAGTCGGGTAATATTTTGGTCGAGTCGGGTACTCGAGTACTCGATTAAGCAAAAATTTTTCCTTATTCGAATATCGAGTATTTAAGAAAAATCGTTCGGGTACTCGAGTAGTTTGAAAAATCGCCCGGGGTTGTCGATTAAAGAAAAAAAAGTAGCTAATTAAAAAATTTAATTAATTTTAATAACTTTAAAATCTAAATCAACTTAATTATATTATTCTTCTACTTAGCTTTAACATAGTTCCGTACGGTTTTTAATTGTTAAAAGAATACGTTAAGCCTAACACCCGAAAAACGCTGCCGTCAGAGTCGTGAAAAACCGCCAAAGTGAAGCTCGATTCGAAACCGAAACTTTAGAGAAAGTTCTTGAAGTACAGGAAGTCCGCCTTACCTGTTACTACTACCAATTCAAAGCTAGCCGTCGTACCGTATGATTAAGAGTACCAGGTAACGGTGGCATTTATTTATATCATAGCTGTGTACTGCGCAGCCGCGCGTTGAAGATAAAATAAAACGCTTCATCGGTGGAGAAAAGGGCTAGACGAAGAGTAAGAGACTCTTTTAGAGGGGGAGTGTGGCGTTTTTTAGACGATTACACCATAGACAGTATATATCCCTTAGGGATATATACTGTCTATGATTACACGACGGGCTGAATATTATCGACGGGGAAATAACTCGACGAGTTTAGCAAGCGGCTTATTCGAGTAGTCGAGTACTCGAATAAGGCAAATTTTTACTGCTCGATAATCGACGAGTATTTAAATTTTCTTATTCGAGTTCGAGTTTCGAGTACTCGACCTCAAAAAACGTCGGGTACTCGATGATGATTGAGTACTCGCACACCCCTATCTACAACTTTTCCATTGAAAGCTTTTGTGTGACACCTACCCGTGAAAAAAATAAATTTTCCAAAACCGCGAAAATCGTTCGTTTTTTCTGAACTTTAGAAACAAAGCCTTCCATACCTAAAAAATATACCCAACACTAGGATAAAAACTTTTTCAGAAAAAAATTCCCTGATTGAGCAAATTGAGACACCCTGTATAAATATGTACAGTGTCCACTAAAAAAAATCCAGGGCTAATAATTGAAAAGTTTATTTTTATTTTTTTCAGGTCGCATAGCACGCGCAAGAGATCCTTAGATGATACAAAACTGAAGGACCTTGAACCATGTTCTCAAAATCTATCTTGAGCTTGAGAAGCTTTCGGCTTAGACGCTCCATTCCAATTATAAAGGTGTGCGCCCTTACATATTATGAGGCTCTGAATCGATTTAAATTGGTAAATAGGAAGCCAAAAAAATAACACAAAAAAAATTAATTATAAAATACTCGAATTCGCAGAATAGTTCATTAAGAAAAGGTACCAAAAAGCTAAACACTAAACAAATTTTAATAAATTAAAAAAACTTACAAATAGCTCGTTAGGGCTTCGAGCAAATGTCCAAGGGATCATGCTTAGCTGTTAATCATTTTGAAAAAGATTTTGCTACGACGTCGACATTTTCAGATCAAATTCACTCTAATAATCTTAATAATAATCAGCTAGGCTCTGGTAAGCTATTTTAAGCTATTAAAATTCGATTGACCTTGAACCATTTCTTTAAGGTCATTCAACCGTTACGTTTGGAAGGTGGGTTCCAATTCGAAAAGTGCGCGCCATCACTTTTTAAATATAATATAATATAAAATATAATATAATATAATATATAAAATTTTATTTAGTTTTGCTAAGACCAAAATGTAGTATTTGACATATTTTTATAGAATTTAATTAAATTAAACTAAACGATTATTTTATCTTTGGAAAACATTAAATTTTTATTTCATTTTATTTTATTTTATTTTATTTTATTTTGTTAATTAATAAAATTACTGTAATACTATACTACACTTACTACGAAGATTTGAAAAGTATATAATAAAATTGACGTGCAAACATGTGGGAAAGGGCTGCAAAAGTGTTCTACAAGGTGGAGCCAACAACCTGGCAAATCTCTACGTATCGGCACCTCGTCTAAATTCGGCCATCATTAAGACCCGCCGTTAATAGAAGCTCGTTAACGTTAATCCATCTAAGTTCCAAGATTGAATCTGCTATCCCTAAATTTAATTGAAACGGTCTCGCTCGAGAACTGCCTATAGCGCGGATTGCCGCATTTCGGGCTCTAGTATTATTTATGCCAAAGACGCTAACCCGCGGAGAAACTGGCCAGAAAGAGAAGCGAGCGCATTAAGTGAACTCGGTACTCGGACGAACCAAGGCCTTGATTGTCATTCCATTGTATTCCAAGTTTGTGTTTCTTTATCGCCAAGAAAGTCTCGTACACGAGTCGCTACTCCACCTCGATCTGGTAGCAGCCATTAGTGACACACTTGATTGATCACTCGATTATTCTCCCCAAAATCACGGATCTGCAGCCCATCACCTCCCTTACCTCCAGCCTATTCTCTTTGGTGGTCTTCTCTTCAAGTTCCACTCGTCCGACGAAACTCCCAAACTTATCCCAAAAGCCCTTCCATCGCGCATTATCTCCGTGCGTATTCTATAAAGACAGAGATTATAGGGTGACCCCTATAAGGACAAAATACACTTTCCTAGAGTGGTGCAAATACCATTTTCTGAGGATTGAATCGAATATCAAATATTTTTTACCAAACCGAATATTTAAAACGTCAAATAATTTGGTCCAATATTTTTAGGTCAAAAATCCAAGCCAGTTAACTGGTCAAATTCCAAACAGAATTTAGAATATCAAATAATTCAACGTATTTGGTTTTCAACTTACCAAATAATTTGCATATTTGTTAAAAAAAATAATAATCGAAATCACCCGACGTTTTACTTCCAAATAGCAAAATAAGAAAATAATTTAATTTGGGCCTTTTTCTAAAAATATGGGCTTCTTAACCGAATCCTACAATAATATAGTACATTTTAGTATCTTTTGTATAAATTTAATTTTTTTATTAAATATATTCTTGACTTACCATTCAAATAAGTTACACAAAATTAAATTTTTTAACCACAAAATTACTTAAACCTTTCTCCCGGTTTAGTTTTAGAATTTGTTTTAGTTTTACCAAGGAGGATAGCGTAACTCTTTATATGGTCCTTGCCTAATGAGGTGTCAGAAATAAGGACTACTTCGGAATTTTCATTGCGCTCTCCAAGCGCTATTCGATTTGACGAATCGAATTATTTGGTCTCACCAAATATTTTGCAGACCCCTACACTTTCTTAATTAGAATCTAATCTTTATTTCTCGAAAGGAAGTAAGAAAAGTCTAATTTAATTTAATTTAATTTAATTTTTTTTATGTCAAGAATGTATTTATTAATACTAAGACTTGTTTGGATAAGAGGCTATTCGGATATTGCCTAATTTCGAATGTTTGATTAAAATCTATTTTTTATCGGTTTTAGTACTTTTACTTACACACCCAAACAACAACTGGCGAAAAATGACATTTGTCTGAGTGATTATTCGTTCAATTTTTCAAGCTAACATATGTCCATTAACTCGAAAAAAATGTATATATTGAATACGCAATAGCAAAGATTCTAAAATCAAATAAATCGCGATTCGCGTTTCAAAAATTGACTAGGAAATTCTCAAGCGCGATTCCGGAGAAGAATATTTCAAACCCTTTTTTGAAATTCTATCTAAACTCAATAATAGGAAAAGTTATGTCCTAGAAATTGCGTAGAAATTGAATCGGTCTACTTTAAAGATAACCCGCGAGAGAGGAGATACGTGGATTCTCTATATGGATAGAATTTCGGTAATAATGAATTATTAGATAACTCCGAAATTTCAAGCCTTTTTTTCGAACTCATTTCTTCCGCGTCGATCGGAAAGTATTGACAAAAGTTTTTCTTGTCTTTTTCGGCGTTCTTTCGGAAGTAGGGAATTTCAATTCGCTTAAATTGGCGTTTTTAAGCTTTTGGCTCCGTTCTTATACGGGCATATATGCTTAGCGTATATTTAACAATCTTCCATCCTTCTCGCGCTTCCAGAGGCCTTTCTTTTTTTGCGAGCGGAAAAAGAGGGAGAAAATAAAGAAGGATTTTTCGCTCTACGGCGCAATTTTCTCCCAAAAGTAATATTAAAGACTAAATTTGAATGCAATTTTCGTCCCGTAAAAAGAGCGATATCCGATCCTTCTTCTCTCTCCGCGAGTCCCGCTGACTGCCGCAGCTAGCCAAGATCTCTCTTTTCTTCTGGCCGCGATCCCCTTTCTTACAAAGAGGCACGCTCCACTACCCTGATAAAAAATGCCTCTTTCGACTCCTCAGCTAGACAGATTTGGCGAATTTAAATGCGTGAAGGGCCGAAGTATCTGCCTTCCTCTCCCGCGTGTTTAAATTCGCTTTAAGTCGAAGTTGAAGGGTTTAACTTGGCCGTTAATCCGTTGGATTATTTGCTTTCGAAACGTGTCCGGCTACTGGCTAATTTTTAAAAATCCCGAGTTTTCAATTTGCCAAATGGACAAGTAATTTCTGTTTCTAAATAAAACATAGGCGAATTGAAATTTGATATTAATGGGCGTATTTCCAGTGAAGGTTTGGTGTATACGGTAGTCAATGGAAGGGTGGGCAATACATCACTCAAATAAATTCAATAAGCCTTTCTATAAAGTCATTACGCTTGCCGAACTTGTTTTAATGTATCGCTTTCGTCACGAGATATACTTAGGAGTTCAGTTCAGTTCAGTTTTAAAGGCTATATCTTTATAAATTTAATTCGTGTTGTCTCGTTCAACTTGACGCGCTCGATACATCTAAACAAGAAGGCCAATGTTACTTTATAGAAAGGCCTATTAGACCAAGGATTCTATATTTAGAATCATTGATTAGACTGTGCTTTGTTTCAAAATTTTGGGGTGGCGGGGTGGTTAGCGCTTTCGCTTCGCAACAAGAGGAGCCGGGTTTGATCCCAGCTCGAGCCTCGTGGCATTGGATGCAAAACTCGGAACAACTCCTTCTGCGAAGAATTTGCAAGTTCTCTCCCCACTGGTTAAAGGGGTTTCCCCTATCCTTAAAAAACTTGTAGAGGGTAACGGTAATAGTTAGTGTAGGGAGCTGTTGACTCGCGTGGCATGAAGGGCTTGCCACCACCCTCTTACGCATTGTAACCCGGCCACCCGTTTAAAGGCATTATAAGTCGCTAGATGAATTGGGCGTAAAGTGGTGCCTTGGGTATTAGCCTAGCTGATTACTATTATACTTCAAACCTCCGCTATTTTGGTTCATTTATTTACAATTACTTAGTGATGGATTAACAAACAAATACGCTTCTAGGCTGCGCTTAGTCTTAGGATGGGGTATTAACCTCCGAGTGAGGTCAGAGGGGCGCTAATGAAGCTCAGGCCTAAAGGTTCGAGTGTAAATCAATCCACAACTCGCACACCTGACCTTAGTATTTATTTCTAACTCCTAACACCTCATAAGCTTAAGCCTACTCACAAGGAGACATCCCGAAGTGTAACCCACCGATTTTGTTCAAACTCGGGGGATTGGTAGACGTTCATGTATGATGAAAAATCCTAAAGGGAATTTATTCAATGGGCAACCGTTTTGCCATGGCAACGAAAAATGGAAATTTTCCCATTGAAAATAACATGGGGTTCTGACCGATTCCTAGGACCCCCCCCCCCCCCCTGTGAAAAATTTTACCAAATTTCGAAATTTCGAAAATGCCACAAAAAGAAAAAATAAATTAAAATTGTCAATAAAAACATCACAATTGATCAACTTTTGATCAATTTGAGGTCAAAATTTAATATTTTGTATTGTCAAAAACATTTTTCGTTGCCATGGCAAAACGGTTGCCCATTGAATAAATTCCCTTTACGATTTTTCATGATTTATGAACGTCTACCAATACCCCGAGTTTGAACAAAATCGGTGGGTTACACTTCGGGATGTCTCCTTGTCAGTCAATTCAATTAAATCCTAAAAAATATCTTGAACAAAATCATTTTAAATACAAAACAATACTTTTTATTTGGTGAATTATTTTAAAAATAATGTAATGACTACAATCTTCTATTCAGTGATTTCCGTCTCACATGACAAGACGTCTTCCATGCTTTTTCGCATAGAGAAAAAAACCGCACAAAATGGCGGCCATAGCCAAAGCTACCAGGTGAAATTACTCTATATGAGTAAATGAAGTATAAACGTTCGTTTTACAACTTACAGAAATATAAACTCTAGACCGCCTAGGTGAGGTTAATTGTTTTCATAGCGACACACTAACCACTCGTCATATTATTATATTTGTTTAAGGGGCTATTATAAAAAAGACCTGCTTTCTAATTAAATATTAAAGATTTAAAAATATATGAATATTGCTCGGTTAATTCTTTCGCTGTTCCTTAAATATTATTTGGCACTACCCTCCGACGCTTTCAGTCGTTCTTTAATGAAGTTTTAACGACATCAGCGACTTCAAAGACGGTCTTTGAGTCTGCGTTCCCATTTTAACGATAAAATCGTGGAGCACCTGTAATATAAAGGAAAGTCATTGCGTTAAAAGTCTATATCAACGTTCTCCTGATTGTTATTTGTTTAAGAATATATATAAAAGTCGCTTGATGACATAGGCCTAAGGTGGTGCCTTAGGTATTAGCCTAGCTGATTATTAATATTATATTTATTGTATTTAGAAATAAATATTCCATTCAAAAGTCTCGCTATTGAATATATTAGGTAAAATTACAAAGATGACGTAACTCCTTCTACGTTGAGTTTGCAAGTTCTCTCCCCACTGGTTTAAGGGGTTTTCCCCCGAGTTCTTCGGTTTCCCCTTCCATAAAAACTTGTCTAGGTTAACGGTAATTGTTAGTGTAGGGATCTGTTGGCTCGATCTCGTGGCACGCAGGGCTTGCCACCACCCTCCAACGCATTGTAACCCGGCCACCTGAATTAAGGGCTTCAAAAGTCGCATGATGACTTAGGCCTAAGGTGGTGCCTTGGGTATTAGCCTAGCTGATTATTAAAAAATAAAATTAAATAAATTAATTTCAGTGTTTACTGTTCATATCGCACCTTAGGGATTAAAATCTTCGACACCGGAAGTTTCCAGATTAAGGAATATTGTGCGCGTTTATCGCGTCGATTACATTTTGGTATCCCGATTTGCATCGATAAATTAATGGAATTAATTTTCCATTAACCGCTCTAGAGCGTTCGATATCGTCTCGATCAGCAATTCAGCTCCGTTTTGGCGCTCTCGAGTCGTAGTTTGAGAGTTTTTTGCGTTTAATACCAGGAAACTATAGAGGTTTACACTTGGAATGTCTAAGGTTCCATTGGGACGGTGATACGAAAGCGCGTCGAGAAAAAGGAGGGGCTTAACTACGTCAAGTGTAAGACGTAACACGACATTTCAAATTCATTGGCTCGAGGTTTGACGCGAAAAGAATGCGTCGTCATGCTAACAAATAGGCGATCTTCCCGCGCAAAATAGGCTTATAAAATAATGGATTTAAAAACCTCAATTGACGGCTTTTAAAATTCATTTTGCGCGTGAAAATACCTCTACATGTTATGGTCAAAAAAGCACGCAAAAAAGGCTGTGAGCCCAAGACATGTACCTGTAGTGTCTCGCGCTAAAACGTCATTTCAAAATCCGTCCATTTGATATCGTACTTAATAATTGGAAGTAATTATAACGTTCTTCGTGAAAGAAGTGTAGTGATACCTAATTTCAGGTATTTGTATGTTTATAAAAGAGATAATCAGGTAAGCTAATAATATAATAACCATGACTAGGCTTAATGACGAGTTTTCGTCGAATTAGGGTAACGTGGCGCGAGTTTTCCCGCTTTAAGACACGCCCGTTTATACGAGCTTCATCACCGCCGTAAAAATCTTCCTTAGACATTCCAAGTGTATACCTATATAGTTTCCTGTTAATATCTACTTTTGGATGACGCGTTTGGTTGAGTTACCTCGTGGATCAAAATGTACTGTTGGAGGTTGTGAACGGCCCCGTATCGTTCGTGTCTGAGCCTGGAGACGCATCTCTGGACGTCCACGAGGCGGTTCTCTTCGTATTCCTTCATTAGAATATCGATGGCGATGACGGATCCCGTTCGACCAGTTCCTGGGCTAAAACCACCCAAAAAAAAAGAAATCTTAAAAATCTTCGTCCGTGTAAGAGAAAAAAAATAGAACGTAAAGGCTTTAAAATCGATAGATAACCGAATGCTAAGCCCGTTTAAGACCAACCAAAAGGTTTTATACGGTATTAGTATAGGGTTCTAGCTTTTGGTTTTCAATCTTTGTCGCCAAACCTGCAGTGGACGACCAGAGGTCCGGATGAGCGATGAGCGGCGTGGTTTCGAGTCTCCAAAATGAAGGAGAGCAGCGAAGAGTGATCTTCGGGCACTCGATGGGCCGGCCACGCGGTGTACCACAAATGAATCACTTCTCTGAATAGATTTCTCTGTTTCCCCCGAAAAAGGAAGAAAATGAACGCTCTCTTTAGCTAGGTGATCTCTTTTTTCCGGGGGAGGGACGGGGGGGTTCGGCTTAGAACGAAGCCCTTTTGGTTTTCAAATGAATGAACTTTGTTTTTACCTCAATTTCGTACAACTTGAAAGTGGAGACGACGAAATTTTCCCGTACGTCTTTGCTCTGCAAGGACACTTGAAAGTCCCCGTACGCTCGGTTACAATCGTGAGTATTGTCCGGGAAGTAGGCTGCGCAACGACTCTACGTTAATCGATGGAGAAAAGAGTGAGTGGGAGTCACCACGACAATTATTCCTTGAAAGATTTTCCCGGGACTTTGATAAGATCTCCGAGAAAAAGACGAACAGAACTCTACTTACCGCGCCATTTTCGTCCAACTGGGTCAACATAAGTATCATCCGACTCTGCTGTTCCCACACCATCCTCCAGAAATCATTCACCGTTTCCGGTAGCGGTCCTTGAGTCGCTATGTACTCTTTCAACTTACCGCCGTAGCCCTACGAGTGTTCGCGCAAAACACCAAATTAGGGTGTGTCGACTTTTAATTTAAAAGTAAATTGTCAAAATGCTTTATTACGAAACACCAAAATCTGGTAATTTAATTTTTGAGTTAATTAAGGGTTTGACCTAGCTTAATTGACCATGACGTCACTAAATGTCTCATTGTACCAGAAGCACATATAATACTTACAGAATAAGTATTCAACTACTCGTATGTACCTTCACAAGCTACAATGAGCGCGAATCATAACTCTAAATTTACCAAGTGTATTACTTCGCATGACGATGTAAACCTTAGACTGCTTTGGGATGTTTAATAATGTTTAAACCATATTATTTCCTATGCATAATGGTTTGAGAAATCACTGTACTGAAGTATTTTTGCCCACATTATTTTGTTTTTCTAAAATCAGTGGGAACTTGTGGAGGTACGTTTCAAAGCAATACCATAGCAGTAATGCAGTCTAAGATACGTATCATACAGGGTGTTTCAAAAGGTTTCGCAAAAATTTTAAGGAGCTGTAGGGGTGAGTTGAGAAGTATGCGTGTTTTTTCCCCATTTTCCTACGATGAGTTAATAGAGCGCCAGAGAGCTTCAAAGTGTGGCCTACTAGGCCCTGGAAGTAGGCTGCAAAAAGCGCAAAACCAAGCAGCAGGGAAATGCGAACATTAAGGTTTGGGTTCGTGTGATAGGTGAAAAAAGACTTTGTAAACCAATCGAGGTAACCAGCGTAACAGTATTTAAAGTCGTGATGGACCGCGATTTCTCATCACTTTCAAACTGCAACAATGGAGTTCACTTCTGAAGAACTGACTGATATTCATTTCGTGTATGGACTATCGGATGGCAATGCTTTGGCTGCTCAACGTCTCTCCCAGGAAAGGTACCCGAACTGGCGCATCCCCGGCTCACGGACTTTTGCCAATGCCTACTTCCAGGGGCTAGTAGGCCACACTTTGAAGCTCTCCGGTGCTCTATTAACTCATCGTAGAAAAATGGGGGGGGGGACAGGCATACTTCTCAACTCACCCCCTACAACTCCTTAAAATATTTGCATAACCTTTTGAAACACCCTGTATTCTTCTGATCATACTAATAATTTTTTATCAGAGTTTAACAATGAAACTAATTTCATATTTTATTTATATTACTGTTTGAAACAAGTCTTAACCAATTATCGTTCAACGCGAAACTACGACCATAAAAGTCCATAAAGCATTTCAAGAATCTAATACGTGAACTTAATTACCTTAACGTAATTGGCGTTAATGTAGTCCGAATGATCTTCGTTGTTAAGCGTCGACAATGTAACCTTCGTTTCGGGATCTGCGTCGAAAGAAAGACGAAATTAACGCTTGTCATTTATGCCAAACGTGAACTGTAACCTTTGTAGAATCGGTTTAAAATGAATCCTTACTCGGGATGACGTTAGCGTATCTGTTCTTAGCCTCGGTCCCTTCTGGTACTTCTTCCAAAGATGGGACGCAATTGGGTAACTTCTATATATTCAAAATAAGACAGTCTCAATTTGGAGATGAAAAACTACTAAGATATAAAAAAAAGATGTTTTCAAACCTTAAATTCTTCCTCCAACAATGTTTTGTTGTTAATGGCGTTCGTTAAGTTGGAGAAACTTAAGGGATGACTCGGATATTCCTGATAACGGTAAAAAGGGAAACTATTAATAATAGCAATCCAAGATTCGAGGAAGGAAGGAAGGGAGCTTAAAAACCCTTTCGTTTATTATCCGGGGGAGCGTTTCTTTCTTCTCGAAAGCTCGCTAACCACGCCACGTCTTGGGTCATTCTCGAAGAACGCGTTATCGGGGATGTTTCCCCCGAATATAATGGCAGCTGGGCTTAAGGCGGGACTTACGGGTTCGTCGAAAGCCTGATTTAGGAAAGAACGCAAAGACAATCTTCCCCTCTTGCGCCTGCCGCTTCCCGCCCGACCTGGGAACGAATCCATGTTGAGTCCGTCCATCATGTTGGGTGGCAGGGCTGCTCCCGAATGACCACTCTTTTGTTTCACTACCAACTACGAAAAGAACGGAAACGGTAGACAAAGAAATAAGTAACGGTTTTTCTCTCCGTCTCGAGTGTGTCTGATGGAGATTACGTAGAAAGAAAACAGAGAGAGAAAGGGTTCTTACTAAAACGACGCTGAGCGTAATGAGACATATGGCGGCGATGACTGACAAAACTATGCCCGTAATAATGCTGGTACTGGAAAAATCCGGAAGACTTGTTTTGGTGAGTCGGCCGTTTTCGCCTTCATCCGTCGGAGCGTACAGAGATACATGCAACAACTGTAAATACACGCGTTAATGATTACTTCGAGGCTGGAGTTGACGTTTCTATACCGCCGCGTAAAGGCTGGTTTTCACTAGGGCAAAAACGACGTCGACGCAAAAATATGGCATTAGGCCTAACGGGGATTTTTTCCGACACGACGGTGAACGTTGACGCAAAAATATGGAATTAGGCCTAACGGGGATTTTTTGCCGACACGACGGTGAACGTTGACGCAAAAAGATGGCATTAGTCTTAACGGATTTTTTTTTTTTTTTTTGCCGACGTGAACGCAAAAAGATGGCATTAAGCCTAACGGGGATTTTTGCGTCGTGTTGTTTTTGCCCTAGTGAAAACCGGCCTTAACGCGTCTTTTACGCCAACGATCTTCGCATGAGTTACGAAGTTGGCTCGAACCTTACTTTGTTCCCGAATTTCCCCACAAAGTCGTTCATGCTACTCCTGAGTCTCTCACCGACAGTTCGTGTCATGGATCGGTCGTATTTTCCCTCTTCGTCTTCTACCAGAAACAGTATGTTGATGTTATTCGCGTCCCGCGCTGATCGGTGGTTATCGTCGTCCGTGTATTGGGAACATTTGACGTCAATGTCCAAGAACTTGATTTGGTCCCTGGTGACGGTCTTGTTCGTTTCATCTCGAACTATGTTAGCCAAGGTGCTCTGATAGCCCGCTTTGTTCGAACAGAAATCGCGCCAAGAAGATGACAAGGTTATGTTGACCAGAACTGGATAGGTGTCTTTGTAGTCTCGAATGGTTGGTGGTTCAGTTGTCGATGGTACGTGTACGCTCGGAAGGGGAGCTACTGTCGCTTCAAAAGCCGGGCTGGTCGTACTTGGTTCAATTACCGGTGACTTGGTCCGAAAATCTATTTGGACAATTGGGCGAAGTTAATTTTGAACCACATAAACCCGCGATTCCCTCACGAAAATGGTGGATCCAATTTCATTCCAATATTATGTTCAAAATTGGCCAGATTCAAATTTATTTCCTAAATTTAATTTAAAATTGGGCAGATCCAAATTTGATTCCAAAATTATATCCAGAATTGGAGAGATCCAAATTGTATTCTAAAATTATATCAAAAATTGTGCAGATCAAATTACAATATGTAAAATTCAACTTTATTCCGATTTTATCCAAAATAGAATTGGACTTCAATGGGATGTATTTTAATTCTAGTTGGAACCAAATTTGGACACTGGATCAGATCATTTTCGTAAGGGTTATCAATCTTTTATTTGTGCCAATTTTATGTTGTAGTTAGTCTTATGTCAAATGGTAACTTATATACAACCAAAAGATTGAAAATCACGGCTGAATTTTTTAGGAATCTTTTATACTGAAGTACGATCCTGTATTTACCTGTTTCTGTAAAAAGTAGCGTAGTGACTAGAGAAGATGATGTCATTGGACTAGGTAATTTCCCAACCGTAGAAGACCTGTTTTTATGGCTAGGCTGGACTTTGTCGGGATATCGCGTGTAGGGATCCTTGGGTTCGATGACCTTAGGGACGTCGTATGTGTATTTAATCAGGTTCGAACTGATAGGGATATTTTCGATCGTCAAATCTTTACGAGGTTCGTCCGTTTTTCGAACGGCATCCTCCGCACTTTCGCTATTTTCACTAACTTCGGGGCGCACCGCGGGACGCGTCACGTTCACGTCCTCAACGACGGTTTTGCGTTTAACATCCGGCATCAACGAAACGTAGACTAAAGTGGGACTAGTCATCGAAGACTGCAACGAAACGGTGCCGTTTCTAGGATTCGAATGGTGGTACTCCATTCTACTGTCACCGTCACTCGGGTTGGTGTCGTTTTGATGGGCCCTGGTTGGTAATCTTTGGGTCGGAGATGGTTTGATCTCATTACCGATATTAGCGTCGTTATCTTTATGGGGGCGTGTGGGAATTTTTGGTGTCTTATTTGTAGTTATATTTGTAGCTATATTTGTAGCTATATTCGTAGTTATATTTGTATCTATATTTGTAGTTATATTTGTAGTTATGGTTTTCATTGAGTCGTTGCTGATAACGGAAGAATCAATGACGCTTGCCGACGTCTCCTCGAAGACGGCAGACCTATGGACAATCGGCGTCATAGTCACTAAAGTGATTGTACTGGTATGACTTATTACCGTAGGCTCTGTTTTGTTTGGTAAAATTTGACTAGCAATAGTTGCGGCTGAAGAACTGGACGTTTGAGCTGTGACCTTCAATTTCGTTTGAAGGTCGAGAGGGCGGGTGGAGTTGGAGTCGTCGATTAAATAATAATCGACATTGTCCCGGAATTCCGCTTGGGCGGTGGGAACTCCAGCGTAATCGAAGTTGCTGACGCTCCAAGAAGATATACTGGACAACAACTCGGACCGTATAGACGATATGGTCAGTCTAAAATCATCCGAGATCGACGATTTAAACGCGTTCCCAAATTCAGTGTTCGGGAGCGCGTGGTTTTTTGGGAATATATCTTCCATCTTGGACGGATTTCGCTCTTGTAACCCTCGAAACGCGATTTCCCTGGACGGTCCTAAATCTATTTCCAAAGTCTCGTAGGCTTCGTCGATCGCCGGTGTTCTAAAGTCCTGGGAATTGTCTTTCGTATTGGCATCGGATGGTAAACGATTGAGGTCCGTCGTCGCGTCCGTGTCTCGATGGGATCTTTGTACTTTCGTGCCGTATTGATTATCTTCTTCACCCAGTAAAACTCCATCTGCGAACCAAAATATCGGATTAAATCGGGTAATTGGAACCATTTGGTACTAAGACTTTTCTTTATTAAAGGGTGCGTCAACTTGAAAAGAAAATCTCCTTATTTTACGAATAAAGTCTTGTAAGGAAAAAAATCTTAAAGCAAGAATGCTTCAAACCGGAAACCTTAGAATTTTAATGACTTCATATGACGTAAGATATAATACCAGGAATATTGAAAACCGCAACGTAGCAGTAGAAAAAATGCAAAAACGTTTTGGACAGAGACACGCAATATATTTGGGACCAAAATTATATAACAAAACTGATAAAAATGTGAAAAAATGTGAAACTTTAATACTATTTGTGAAACTAATAACCGAATGGTTAATTAGTTTAGGAATCCAAAATTTAAATAATATGCTAAGAATGTAATTTAAGATGTTTTTTGTTAATTTTCGCTTCGAAAACAAAATTGTTTACCTTTAACTGAATATTAATATAATAATTTATGTGAAAACTAATATTCCCGGTCACGCACGAGCACTGTTGCTCATGTGGACAAATGGGAAGATACGCTATATTTGTATTATTTGATTTGGTATAAAAGGTCACAATAAATAAAATAAAAAAGTAAAGTACATTCATATTAAACATATTAAATTGTGAATGTTTTAAGGGCGCTGCTGTCTTGAATTCTTGTTATAAACTATCTTAAAAAGCAATATTATAAATCTTACAAGAAACTTGACGTCAGTGTAAAAAATCAAACATATCTCACAAGAGATCTTCTCAACTTGACGCACCCTAACTTTTAAAGGAGATTTGTAAGCTACGCAATTTCGTAGTAAAAACTTACTATAAAACTGCAAAATGAAAATGATTAAAAAGGCTTTGTTTTTGTTTCGACTACTGTCCATGGCCTCTATTCACTCGCTGAGGAGGTTCACAGGGAGCTGTTTTCGCGGAATTGATCGCGTCCACTTCGCAATGACCGTCGGAAAAATAACAAATCCATGATGGAAGTTCCGATGGCAACATCGAATTGGTTGAGCTCAGCCAGTATCTGTAGTTAATATTAACGATTTAATAAGGTGGTTTTGTTCGGTTATCGCTTAGAGTTCAATTACATCAGCTTTGAAAGTTAAGGACAACAATGATCCTCCCCGATACTGTTCACGATTAATTTTTTCGTAATCATTTATAATCGCGTTTATTTCCTTTTATGGGTTATCTCTTTTACAATTTATGTACATCATTTCATTGCGAATCGAATTTCGTAAGGAAAATAATTGTGGGAAAATACATAAATATAATTTACATTTACAGCGTTAATTCTTTCCCCCTTTCCGCCCCTTCGCAGAGGGGGATGTCACGGGAAAGGGGAATATGGATAGTCAGAGGGGGGTAGGTACATTTGTTCGAATTTCAATCGTCTGAACGGTGGAACAAATGTTCGAATTTCATTCGTCCGAACCGCCGAAATAACAAATGTTTCAATTGTTCGAATTGGACAACTTGTTTGTTTCATTCGTCCGAATCGGTAGCATCACTTGTCCGAATTCTGTCGCTAAATTAGAATTTCTTATTGCTGTTTTTTTTTTTGGTCTGGACTCGGGATTTTGTTTAGTGCAAGAATAAAAAATAAAAAACTACATTGTAAATATCGTTGCTTGTTCAAGTTGTTTTTTCTTAATTGTTGCTATATCTATATATTGTATATTTTACTTCATATTCGTCTTAATATCGATCAATGTTGTGGATATTTTTAGGTTAGGTTAGGTTAGGTTCACGTTAATGCTACTATTTTCTTATATTAACAATATTTTTTTTAAAAACCACCAATTCCTAATGTTCGAAAAGACGGACAAACGATTATTCGAACAAATGAAATCGCCAATAAAGTTAACATAAATTGAACGACTAAATCACCAACGAAAGTTGTGATAAATTTTTCGAGCAAATGAAATACGTTTTCGGACATACGATCCTGTTTTCCGGCATTCGGACAAATGATCATTCGGACGTACTCTGTCTATAGCAATTTATAACCTAACTAGTATTTAATTGAAACTGTATCGCACCTATAATGTCGAGGTGAAGGTTTCAGAAATAAATCGAGTTAATATTATCTTTTCTTGATAAACCACAAAAAAAGATATAGACTACCTTACTTGATGGTAATATTTCTTCATTATCATACAATATCATAACCATAATATAAGTTTAATTTAAATTAATACGTTTAAAAAAGTTTTTTATCTATTAAAAAGAGTTTTAAAATATAACGAAACATCAAACCATAATAAAAAATCGCATTCATGGATTTAATTTTATCCTCAATTCGCGACCGTCTTTATCTTGAACGTGAGATTAGTGTTAAAACTTCAACCTTGTCGAGATTGCGCAAATTACGATAGCAAGATAAAATATTTTTTCCGAATAATATAAAAACCTATATGTTACTTAATGCTTCGATCCCCGTCTGAACGCTAAATAATTTGTCTAAATAATGTTATTCCTCCATTCAAATGATTCTTTCCCAACCGTGACCCCAATTCGCGGAAGCACCTCCAATATCCGATCGTATCCTTGTAACATTGCTTTCTACCGGGGAAAGCGCTTGGGGGCTCTCACTTATACAGAAAGGGAAATAATCACCTTTAAAAATTTATTCGTCAAAATAAATCTTGTATAAAATAATCCTACTATTTTACCTTACGCTAGATTTCTATTTTTTTTATTATGTCCTTGCGAGGGGGGGGGGGGGATTATTTACCTAATATTGAACTTGGTTTCAATCATTATTTTTTTTAATCATTTGTTTATTCCATAATGTTCTATAAGGGAAAGGTCTATGGTATTTGCGTTATTTGGTTCTAGTTCCAGAAGACTGTGAAATGTCTGCTCATAATAGGTTTTGGTGATTTTAAAATCAATAGTTAATTAGGCCACCCAGGATGTGTATTAGTTAATTAGTTATAAGCTAGGAAATTTAATTAGCTCAAAAGTCACGGCATTATTATATCTCATTAACTAATCAACTAAAAATCAATAAGTTGAAACGAACCACCTATGGACTGCATCGCAAAGAGTGATAGACTTCATTACGGACTTCTCTACTTATTCGCGTATTTTAAAAATCAATAACATCATTTTATATTTATTATATGCATAGAAAATTTGTATCCGGAACATGTAAATGTGAATTCAAAATACTAATTATGGCAAGAACTTGAAAATGAACACGCGCTAATATGAATGGCGTGCGTTATGTTACCCCAAATGAAATAGGAAATAATTTAAATATAGCACCATCTCAACAAGGATTTCCTTTGTAGGGATAGAAAGTACTTGACATGTCCATTTTTCTTATTATTTTTTTTGGCAATTACGTAGCCGAGACGGAAGTGGGCGGTGGTGAAATTCATTAAGGGACGTTCAACTTACGGTTGTGATGGTCAGTCACCGCTGACCGCGTGTTTATAATTCTATCTCAATCCGAATCGATACGTTTTTTGCCGCTTGAAAATAATTTATATAATGGAAGCAAGTTACAAATCCCGCTGCAAAATATCGTTCGTTTTATCTATGACTAGAGTTTATAAAAAAAGGTGAACTAACGTTGGTAGGACTTTCCAATATTTAATCAGCCGTCGATATTAAAAGTAAAATAACGCTATTTAGAAAAAGGTAGAGAGTGCACGCGTTAAGTGCAAAGTTAATAGCAATAAAAAATGGCAGGTGGTTTATGTCCTGCGTGGGTAATATAGTAAGTGAGCCCTACGCCTATCAAGTCTCCATCGCGATACTATGAAAATCCGCCTTTTTATTGTAAGAAATTAACGTCGATTAGATATGATTGGAAACAGACGCGTTATTTTAAATATTCCTTAGTAGATTTGGATACAGTTCGTACCATCGCTCCGCCTTTCGACGGTCCTGCCATTTAACTTCATAAATGAACCCAAATATTTTACTACCAAACCTACTATTTAAAAGAATTCGGGGTCTTTATTTCGCGTATTTTCTTCCTGGTTTAGGAAGAGAGAAAATATGGTCATGCTTTTATGCTTTTCTAGTTTATCCAATTTTCTGAACAAAAGTCTGCTCGTAAAGCTTCAGTTACGTCAAATTACTGTTTTCCATATAGGCCTACTTTTTGCCAAATATTTTAACTTTGTTTATAAAATGAAATTAAAATTATATTAACGAAATAGAGTGTACGCGTAACCTGATATTGCAACGAAGTTACCGTCTTAGGGGGACTAAATCACTACCGCATTTAGTGCTAAAGTCAACTGTCAAAGATAATTTAATTTTAATCAAAAATTAGTAAATGTAATAAATTATTTTTTTGATAATACTTAACTGTGGCTTTGGCCAATTTTGACATAAAAGTACTAACGGTTATAGTATAGTTATAATTATTTATAATTAAATACCGTTTCTAAAAAACTACGTATCTTTGATATCGATTTTGTCAGAGAAAAAATTGATTTTACGATTAAAAGTAAACTTACATTTTAAGAAGAATTTAAGAAATAGTTCGTCCGATTCGTAAGTTAGTCCGCGTTTGAACTGAAAATGTTGTCAATTTCGCCTCCCACTCTCGACCAACGAAGCGTTTCGAAGCGCGTACGTCGTTTCTATGACGACCGAAATGACCCAAACATTTAATAGAAGAAAGTTTTCCTCTCGCGCCAAGGGTGCTATTTTGCCATATACGACGAATACGGAGGAGTGATCGACTGTAGGAACAGACGCGGGAGGCGGGTTTTCACTATCATTCTCACGATTATCTTCTCAATCAAGGTCTGCTATTTCACGGCTTTTGATACGATACAAAATAGGATTCGTTTACTAAAATTAGTGTTGTAAGTCGGAAAAAAAAGTTTTCATTCCGTGATTAGTCTAATATATTGTTTGCAAAATGAAATAAAGCGGTATTTTCGCCTCATTTTTTCGTATCTGAAAGTAAAACTAAACCTCTAACAATGTAACGCTATTAATGTTTTGTAGTATGTTTACTGATATTAGACATTTTAGATCGATAAAAAGTTAAAAACATTAAAAACCCTTAAAAGGTAATTTATGTTTCAAATTTTTATTTTTCCGATTTGCGTAAAATTTTCCGGAAACTTTTCTGGAAAATTTTCCGCATTTTATTTTTCCGGAAAATTAACAATACTACTTTAAAAGGTTATTTCTATGTCCTTAAGGGGGAAGACTACAGTGGCCATTGTCTACCTTTGCGCTATTTCAAGCTGAACTCTTTTAATTTTGTATTTTATCTTATAAAATTAATATTTCAGTGTAAAACAGCCTCATTTTTAGTGACTAAAATAATTTTTACAATTTTAATTTTAAAAGTAATTAAGTAAATGCGTTTTAATTCGGACCCCCGGAGCTTAACAAGTTGGGCAAGCGCCCAAACTACCCTTTAGTTAGAACCTTATATATCGTTAACTATTAATATTATAATTATCAAAATTATTTTAAGCACTAGAGGAAGGTTCAGCCAAATAAGAAAAATATAATTAAATTATGCAATTGTTAAAACAGAAACGTTCAGCTTGAACGAAAAAGAGGCTTTTACTATATTCTTCCCCCTTAAAGGAGAATTGTGCCCACCCTAAAATTGGTTAAAAACCATTTAAATGGATAGAGGACGTCCGAAAATGGTAATTCAAAAAATTTCATGTTAATATTTCCAGTATTTGATTTGTTATTAGCAACCAAATTTCGTGTTTTATCCCCCCCGACTCGAGAATCTAATAACCGCTTTGTTGAACCTACCTGCAGCGCCATCTCGTGAACGAAATATTATTTTCCCAGGTTTTATCGTTTTTCGGTCGGAGCTGTCATCTGCTACGACATTCTCCATGGTTTTTTAACCGAGTTATATTGGTAGATTGTAGTTAATCGTGTTTTTAATATGCCTTACACGCCGCCCTTTCTCAAATTTTTGCCGCTACATTCTTTTGGCACTGCACGTAGGTTCAACCGCAATTTCTGAAATTTTTGAAGCCGTTTGATGTAGGTTGCGGTCTTGCGGAAAAAGTAGCGTAACTTTTTAAATACTTTTCCAATAACTATAAAATTTGAGGGACATACTTATTAATATATTTTCTATCTTTCTGTAAAAAAACCTCGTAAATTTTGGTTTTGGTGACAGTTCTCCTTTAAAGCCTAAGAAATTTGTATTTCTAAAAACTTACATATTTCAGATATAACCATAACTTTGGCTGTTTTAATAATATTAAATCTTTAATGTATCCGAGACCGAAAACTATAACTGCGCCCCCTTTGGTTCGCCATTGAACCCTAGATAGGTAGCGGCTAAAGCAGACGCTATCCTCCACGTTATTCATAAATTTGAATTTATAAATAATGATACTCAACTTAAAAACAACAATATACATAAATTTTACGAAAATTACGGAATTTATCAAATCCCTTGTAATTGTGACTCTGTCTATGTAATTTTAAATTCAGAATTAATGAGCACAAGTTGGCCGTCCGTAATTTAAAAATTAATGAATCAGCCCTAGCCGAACATGTATCTAACACTGGACACAAACTTGATTTCGAAAAATTTACCTGTTTGTTTATTAATTTTAATTTTAATAATGATACTTGCATTTTAATATAATTTTGGCATCGTTTGCTTGTATTTTAATACGTTTATTTACGAAAAAACGTTCTTATGACTTTTTAATTTGTCTGTAGCAGACGCTAGATCATAGGCGCAACATCGGAGAAGCTAGCGCCGTTACGCCCCGCGAATTCAGAGGATATTATTATCACATTCGGTGTTAACCTGTAGGCTGTATAAATTCTAGGTCAAACCATAAGTGTATAATATTGTTATATAAGTTTTGTGTCCGCTTGCTAACGCGTCACATGTAGCCTTTGACAGCGCCTCGCTAGGGGGAGATTTTGTTCTGGTCATGACGACACTCCGTTACTAGCTCTCAGTAAAATATTCCCCAAAATGACAAACTTATGAAAAATTTTATAGACTTATGGTCAAACTTATAAAGAAATATAAAATGTTTTCTCTTACGTCACAAGACAGAGCTTTATATTTGTACAGTCTTGGCACGCGCACTCGAAAATACGGAATTCTAGCACATTAAAACAAGATGACCATGCGTACTGCGTAGTGTATATTTGTAATATATTACATTTTAGTCATTAGTCATTTTTTATTTAGTAGTAATAAAAAATAAGTTACATCAAGGGAAATTTAATAGTATCTACTTTTATAGGTTGTTTGTGAAAAATTCCTTAATTTTCGCGCTTTATATTTTGGTTTGAATATCCCACCAAAAACCGCAACTTAGTGCCTTTTTTATCTCTAAATACATTCTCAATCTACTTTCAGAAGGTAAATTTAAAAGGAGAGCCAACTAAGCCACTTCCTTGGAAGGCCGCTGGTTATATTGCTAATATATAAGTAAAACATCTTCAAGGAAATCGTCAATAAGCAATATTTCCGAGAGCCAGGAACTGCTTGTTAATGTGGTGGTGGAGTAATTCGAACTTTCGCTTCGCAGCAAGAGGACCAGGGTTCGATCCCAGCAGTGGCGTAACGAATTGACGTGGGGCCCAAGGTTGAACGCGAAAAAGGGGCCCCCACCCTACGTGTTTTTAAAACGCACCGATGAAGGTCAACTTAACCAAGTTCAGACTCAGGGGCGAATTAACCATTAGGCAGAGTAGGCACGTGCCTAGGGCGGAATTTTTCTAGGGGCGCCAAAACTCTGATAAAGCCCCACGGTCCAAGTACTTGGCTTGCCCCTACTTAGTTGACCAGCCCATTCAGGCCCCTCTCTACCATTGGGCTAGGTAGGGCTAAGCCCTAGGGCGCCGCGCCCGGGAGAGGCGGCGTCTGGCCCTTAATTACTATAAAAAATATATAAAAGGGCGCCTAATATAATTAGCCCAGGGGCGCCTGAAAGCTAAAGACGGCCCTGAGCCCATTAGACAATGCCCAGGGGCGAAAAATGTTTCTGTGCCTAAAGGCGCCAAAAGGGTTAATCCGCCCCTGTTCAGACTATTACTAAATTCTAAACGGTTCAGATTTTAGGTAATTTGGTTAAAATGATTACTACAAATTTACCAATTCATAAAATTATGACACAAAGCCCATGCAACATCACTTGCATATCCCTTTAATAATTATATACGTTGCCGCACGAAAGATACAAAATGTAGTTTTCAAAAATCAATTCTTACCCTCGACTTCACCTGACAAAGTGAGTTTAGTTCAGACACATTTTACATTTTCATGTACTCTGCTTTACCTAATTTTTCAAGATCAAACCTATGAATTTCAGGTAGGTCTAGAAATGTAAACACAATAACAAATATTCCTAACTTAATTAAGACAGCTGTTCTAGCTACGAACTATAATTTGTTCACTTATTAAATACGTGTATCCCAATTTACTTTAAGTTTGAAGATATCTTATAAAACATAAAAACAATGGCTTACGTCTGAAGTGCAATAGGAAACAATTTTTGAAAACTACTTGGGCAGGAAAAGCAGAATATCGCATTGCTTGTTATAACTTTCTAATGTACTAATATCTAGCTTTGAATATAAAAATTAAATGTATACAATAATTTATAAATTTAGACTTTCAAATATACTTAAATAACATAAATAATATTGTATAAGTTTAAAAGTTCAGTAACAGTACTGTACCTGTGAAAGTTATTGAATTAAGGATTTTGAGGCTAAATAAGCTAATATTTAGAAATGATTTAAAAAAAATTTATTCACTAGGAGTGTTGGTAAAGCAGTGGACTAATCTATTAATCCATGGTAAAGCAGTGGCGATGGAAATTTTACGTTCGCTAAACCCATTGAGCTGGGAATATTAATCTAGAGGGACAATCCGGACTTCGGTATTTCGCGAAACAAGTTTTGAAAAATAGGAATGTGCCGTTACTGCCGTCTGCTCGAAAATGACGAGAAAACTTTATCATTCTACCCGTGTGGCCATCTATCGCGTTTGACGGCCAAAAGATTTAAGATCAACACATTAAAAAGCGGATGGAGCCACAGGTCGAATGATAAAGTTTTCTCATCATTTTAGGGCAGACAGCACATTCGTTATTTTCAAGTCTTGTTTCTCGGGGAGCAGATTTGTTTGGATTTCTAGATAAATATTCCCAACTCAATGGCGAAACCTACTGCTTTGAAATTCATAGGCCGTTGTAAAATAAAAGCTTATAATTAAAAAATAAATGGATATTTATTTTTAATTATAAGCTTTTATTTTAGATGAAATTATGGAATAGTTGTAATAATTATTTTTACCCTAATTTTTTTCCACCTGCAGTGACTCCCACGCGGGCCACCTCTTCTTGTTCGCGATCGCGATGGGCCCCCCAAAAGGTCGGGGGCCCAAGGAAACCTGTCTGGCATACCCCGTGTACGCTACGCCACTGGATCCCAGCTTGTGGCCCTGGGTGAAAACTCGGAACAACTCCTTCTGAGTTTGCAAGTTCCCTCCTCACTGGTTTAAGAGCTTTTCCCACGAGCTCTTCGGTTTCCCCTTCCATAAAAACTTGTTGAGGTTAACGGTAATAGTTAGTGTAGGGAGCTGTTCGCTCGCTTAGCATGAAGGGCTGGCCACCACCCTCCTACGCAATGTAACCTGGCCACCTGAATCAATAGCTTTAAAAGTCGCTTAACTTGGCCTAAGGTGGTGCTGATTATTATGTTTATATAGTGCTTTTTGAAGTAATGGAAATAGAACATCGTATTTTTGCTAATATGTCATAAAAAGATACCCTGGTTAAAATTAAACACTTGTTGCATACCGTACAGGTGAAAAGTTTCCATTATTTCAACAAGTACTTTAAGAATAGTATCTTGCAGGTCCGGGCTTTTCTCTTATCTTTTCAAGAAAACCCAAGCCTTCTTAGCAAATGAACGCGTTGAAAAGCCATATAAACCTCGTTAACACCTAAAAATATTATATACGTGATAATACGCCGCAAACGAATTTGGCGCTGTATATAACTTCCAGGTAACGAAGGGGAGGAATCTCCTTCCCCAGCTTATGTTTACCTCTCCGAGGGGACAAAGTCCCCTAGGAGGGGTTATACAACCACCGTGTCTGTCTGTGGGTCTGTGGGTCTGTCAGGCCTGCGAACGCGTTCGCATTTTCGGAGCAAAGTGTAATCACTGCGTACGCAGTTGCTAGAGATCTCTGCGTTCGCAGTTTCTCGAAGGGTTGGCAAAACCACCGTGAGATGGTGAGCGTTAACTGATTCATTTGCGGGTTAGTTTGGATGGTGTTTGTTCGCTCACCGTCGTGACGGTTTGGTGTATTACGTTTTTGTAATGTTTATGCGTAGGTTGTGAGTGTTGAATTTGTTGTGTTTGTGTTCTGATGGTTGTGCATGTTGAGTCTGTTGTGTTTATATGGGCTTTTCCTCTCCAACTTCTTCTTAATGACTTTGGGACGGACCGAGTGCTGAGTGTAATGCTACCTCTCAACGTCCATTGGCAGGGTTTCCACCAGTTGTACACGGTATTCGTCTTAGTATCAATTTGCGATCGCATCGGGCGGGATTTGAACCCGAGACCTCCTGCTTGACAGGCGGACGTTCTACCACAGAACCACTGACACTTGTTATGCCTTTTTAAAAATTAGACCTTCAGCTTTATCGGAAGCGTATTTAATAGAGTACGAAATTTTGGTTTAATTGAAATAGAATTGAAATTGAAATTATTGCATCGAAGAAATTCTAATTTAGCGTTTCTCTATTGATTAAAAACCAACGCGCCACCCAGGTTTCGAACCCAGACTGTTCGGCTTGGCAGTCGAGCGCTCTACCACAGAACCACCGATAGCTGCTTAGGTTGACTGAAATTAAGACACGCATCGTAAGCATAATAGGTAATAAAGTCTTTTTTTATTAATGAATTTATGAAGGCCTAATCTGGTTTTTTTACGAATGAAATTTTAAAGGTTAAATCTTGTTTTAGCGCAGTCAGCCGAGATAAGAGGGTTAAAGGGTAGACCCTGTGGGTGGTCCACTTTGTTAGTTTTTTGTTATTTATTTACGGGTATTCTTAACGACCTATATATAGTTGTGTTAATTCAAAGACGATAATTTAACGTTTATTGCTTTAAGAGCTGGCGGTTAGTCAAGTGGCTCTCTGTGCTTTGTTGATGGTAAGGTTTTTGCTTCTTGTAAATATATTTGGTGTGGATATTTGGATATCTACGATTTCTAACGCAGTCAATGATTTCCTGGGTGTGCGAGTCATTATATGATATTGGAAATTGGACGGCATTGGTCTTTTTCATGCGGTATGTGTCACAACGTCAACTGGAAGTCTACGAGTGTTGAAATAAAATGAGCGTTAAAGATGCGGCAAGTATTTCGTAAGCGAGAAAAATACAATTACCATCTGTAGATATTTCTTTCATTAAAATTTGCTTAGTATTATATTCAACTGATAAACATGTACTGTAAAAAGGGTTAAATTCAATTGCGCATTGTTTTAGTAAGTCTAACTCGCTGTTGTAACTACTTAATTTATAATATTCTGAATAAATTAAACTCGATTGTTTCGTCTCAATTATTAAAATTAAAATTTTATACCGGGCAGGGTTTGAACCGAGAATACGTTTTTCGTAAATAACTCTGAATTGCGGAGATATCTTTGGGGGTCGTGTCGAGACATTAATACCACTAGGGACCATTCTTCCGAGGAGAGGTATATTTTGGCTTGCCAACTTTTTTCATATGGCCAAGGCCTAAAAAACATTAAAACGGTTTCAGAATGAAAACTAATCCTTACTTGGGCAAAATAATGACCAATTATAGAATTGGAACGTAATACTGACTATTGCAAACACTCGCTTCTTTTCTGAAGTTACTTATTTTGAAATTTGAGATCGAAAACGCGTTTTTACTCGAAATTATCGCCATCAACGTAACCCGGTAGTTATTATGTCGACGAAGAGAGATAAGCTACTGAAATCTAGGAATATAATACTGCGTACCATTTTCCTAGCTGAAATATACAATATAGTGATAAACTGAGATAAACTCGTACCCTATGTTCAGTAGTCTAAGTATAGTGTTTCGTCTGTGTAGACAATGTTTATATTCCATTAAAGGACCTGAATCCTTAAAAATCTATTTGTGTAACATTTTATGTGAATAGGTAGAAGAGTCTTTTTGCTATAAAATGATGTATAATTTGTAAACATTCAACAACAAAAAGCGTAAGTAACATAATAACAATAAGTATGACACTTTCTATTATTTTAATGCTAATTTCCTGATCTAACTTTTTTTCGACACTGGCAGTTGGCATTCTCGCTAAGCTTCAACTTGAACTTGCAAATCGAAATGAGTAGCAAGATGATCGTCCCTGGTAATAGTATATTCCGCTTTGAGTATATCTAGACACTAGCGGGCTCTGTGATGAGAACTAAACCCATAGAAATCGGATAACAAACTAGAACGATTTTTGAAATTTTGTCGCGGGTTCCGATTAGAACTTTTAAAAAACCCTGCCTTTGGCCCATGCTTTTCGTTTGGCTGGCAACGAAAGTTACGCCATCGGTGCCAAACTGGTGAACTAACACTCTATTTCGCCTAAAATTAAATGGCCGACTTTAGCTCGACGCTAACGTGGTTTTTTTTACATCTTTAAAGTAACTTATGTTTAATTAAAGTAATCAAATCGTGTAAGAGTACATACTCAAAAGAAAACATATCTTTTCACAGGTTAGTGTTAGAAATAGTTTTCTTTTTACCATAATTTCCAATCGCTAAGAACGCACTAGAAAACGCGTTTCTTTCAAATCATAGAAACATAGTTTTTAAATAAAAAATGAAGAATGGTTCAAAATTCCGTAATTAAATATTTAAGGAGTAATTACTCAAACAAAAACATATCTTTTCAAAGGTTACTGTTAGAAATAGTTGTTTTACGAGCAATGGTTATGGGGAAAACCGGTGCACAGTAATTGTTTATCGCGAATATCTACGTTAGTATTGTATGTACGGCTATAAACCCAAGTATGAACATTAGGGTCCGGCTATTTCCTACAAAAAATGTTCTATGAACATTTTACATACGAGCAATCGTTGTGTCGTAATCGCGGTTTTAACGTTGTACCTGAAACGCGTCTTACAATTTTGCGCCTTCGTTGACTTCATGTAAGAGAAATATTCAACATACAAATTTTCCCGTTTATATGAACTTAAATGTAATATAAAATCGTCTTGAAAAACCGTTTATTGCTTTATAACATTAAAACATTCAACGCGCGTATTTTGAAACGGAAAAACCCGATTACTATTGTTAAATCTTGGATTAATAATATGATATTTTTAATACGAAACCAATAACGAAATACGTGGAATTTTTGGCGTTAAATAAGCTTAGAACGTATTTCGTTATTTGTTTCTTTTTACAAGGAGCGTTCTCCATCATTTAACCAAGATTTAACGATAGTAATCGGGTTTTTCCGTTTCAAAATTGACGGCTTTTAAAATTCATTTTGCGCGTGAAAATACCTCTACATGTTATGGTCAAAAAAGCACGCAAAGAAGGCTGTTTGCCCAAGACATGTACCTGTAGTGTCGCGCGCTAAAACGTCATTTCAAAATCCGTCAATACGCAGTAGATTAAACCGAGGCTTAAGACTGGGCAAGATTCCACGCCTTAAAATTTTCGCCTACTTTAAAGATACATTCTGAACGAACCAATGGATGAAAAGGTTATGAAACTAGCTTTTAAAGGGAATATAACCTCAGGTATTTGGTGTGGAACACCAACGTTTGCAGCTCTGGCCGCTCTTGCCTTTGCCTTAAAAATGTTTGGCGCCACTGTACAGGGAAATTTGAAAAATTGTAGGGGTCTTCCATAAAGATTGCTTTGCAGGTTATATTCCCTTTAAATAAACCTTGAAACTTATTTCAAGCAAGAATGTATTTATTTATACTCAGGGAGAATGAATATGTCGAGACTATATACGGACACGTTGAGCCCCTAACCCCGTCACGCTAAGAGGGGGGGAGGGAAAAAGGAGGCGGTCTTATTTTTTGCGTCCTCGCAGCAGCGTTAAACTCGTCGAAAAACGTAATTTTTAAGAACCAATGAGATTGCAGTATTATTTGATTTTATTAAAGCGGAGGAGCATACCGGGGGGCCCAACGGGTGGAATTGGAGAAATGCTAAAAATAATCTCGACATATTCATTCTCCCTGAGTATAAATAAATACATTCTTGTTTCAAGTCATATTTATAATTCACCGATGACAAAATTCGTGAAAAGTATTAATATCGTTCCGAATTACAACCTACTTCCTAAAATCTCATTTTTCTTTCTAATACGCGGGTTGACAACACAAACTTTACCTAGACGAGCAGATGCTCGGTTATCTACATGGTGCGGGAAAAATATTATTTTTGAATGTTATAAAGCGATAAACGATTTTTCAAGACGATTTTATATTACATTTAAGTTCATATAAACGGGAAAAATTGTCAGTGGAATATTTCTTATATCATTTGGTAGGTTAATTAACGTTTAATTATCGCCAACTTTACATTAATTTCAATGGGGTGGGGGAAAACCTTTAACCAAGTTACGCGCGAGCGCGCCTCTTTAGGCAGCGCAGATGGCGTTACTGTCGTTTTAGCCAAGAATCTAATCGGTACCTTGTCAGCCATTCGATTAAGCGTACTAGTTTGTTATCCCATTTCTATGACTAAACCTAGATTGCGTAATAGTTCTGAAAATCAGATCGGTTGTAATTGATCCTAATACTTATGGTTATTATGTTACTTATGCAAAAAGTAAATTAGTTATAAATGAAATAAGTGTTAGTTATGTTTTTGTGTCGAGTAAAAACATAGTTAAATGATCATAATAACAAAGAGTTTATTTACATATGTTACAGAGTTAACGCGCTCCCGCCTCGTCCCTTAACTCCCCGCCTATGCTACTAGATGGCACTTGTCTAGTGAAGGGTATATGTACGAAAGTTACGTTCTGGCGGCACATTTAAATATTTTAACTAAATATTATTTACATAATATCACAGTGTTATTGTTTTATTGGATTTTTGCGGCAAGTCTGTTTAATTTAAGCTATATACATTTTATACTACGTTTTTAGGCAATTAATACTAATGTCCATTTATAGAAAGTCAGCCATGACTAGATTTTAGTATGGTATATTTGTAAGGTGATAAATCCTTCGTGTGCTCCCCCCCCCCCCCCCCCAACATTTCTACGCCACTAGTCTACGAGATTTTAGAGCCTGTTAGTAGATATATTAGCTACACTAACCAGAATAAAGGTCTGCCTATTGTTAATATGAATAAAGTGGTACTTTTTTTGAGTTGTCTCATTTTTCAATGCCGTATTCCTCTGTGGCTCGTTAATCATTTCAAAGCGCCAACGTGATGCCATAGCGATGAAGTTGACAAATAAAGAGGTCGACTCCAGGTGTATTTTACACGTGAAATAGTATGATGATTCTCTCGCTGACGCTTTATCTTTGAATTTATCACTCTGCGAAAAAAAAACCCGGTAGCCTCCATTCTTCCTCTGCATCCAGTGACATCATAAAATTGATAAGCAGTACGATTCCGTACCTTTTCCCCATGAGGGAACCCATGTCATAGGCTTTCCTTAGTCTTTGCATCAAGGTTGGACATAAAGCACTAGTCACGACAGTTCAGTCCGTTCGTCCACCTGATTATGTGTAACGGCCACGCCAACGGGGGGATACGTGGGGACAGGGGTGGGGACACCCGTGGCGGAAGTATTCCGACCACCCGTTGGGGGATTGGTGGTCGTCCTCAAACGGCCATCCACAAACTCTGCATCCCAGACGCTTGGGAGTACAGGAGTACGCCACTACTTCCGGCGACTACTAAAATTAATCTAAATCTGGGGGCCTACTAGTCAATTTGACTAGTGAAAAAAATTACCTAAATATTCATAAATAATAGCGAATATGGCGTATCATAAATTCGTCATTCATCAATCCCATTTTATTTAGAAATCTGAGATGGGCCAAAGTCATGTAATTCAAGTGATAATAAATTCCTATTTTAATTCTGATGGATAAAGCAAAATGTTGGCTGTCCTTCTTGTTTTTATACCCCCATTTTTACCCCCACTAGTTAGTGATAGGAGGCTCACTAGTCAGGCTCAGTGGCGTAGCCAGAAATTCGTTAAGGTGGGGAGGGTCGAAGTATGTGAATGTTAAGAGGGGGTCGAGAAGGTGGTGGAAATTTAGTGCAGTCTAAGGTAAGCCCAAGAGGGGGTTTGGACACGGACCCCCCCCTGTCTACGCCACTGGTCAGGCTGACTACTAAAATAAATTAAGATAGGAGGCTCACTAGTCAGGCTCAGTGGCGTAGCCAGAAATTCGTTAAGGTGGGGAGGGTCGAAGTATGTGAATGTTAAGAGGGGGTCGAGAAGGTGGTGGAAATTTAGTGCAGTCTAAGGTAAGCCCAAGAGGGGGTTTGGACACGGACCCCCCCCCTGTCTACGCCACTGGTCAGGCTGACTACTAAAATAAATTAAGATAGGAGGCTCGCTAGTCAGGCTGACTACTAATAAAAATTTCCTTATGTCCAGCACTGCTTGGTATACCTTAAATGGCTCTAGATATTTCCGCCGTGGCAGCGTGGCTATTTGAACCTATTTTGTGAGTCTAAATAGCTTCATCGTGAAAACTCTGCTGAAACCGAAATTAACAGACCAAAATAAAAGCAAGGAGGATAGAAACGGAGGCGAAGTAGGAGGGATGAACGCGCCAGCATCCTTATAAGAAGCTTAGCGCGCGCTCGGTGGGAAAATTCGGAAAAATGGCGGCAAGATTGCGGCCGCTAGGCTACGTGTTGCCGCCATTTTTCCGAAATTTTCGCGCCGAGTTCGCGCTAAACTTCATACAAGGATCCTGGCGCGTTCATCCCTCCTACTTCGCCTCCCGAGTCCCTTTCTATCCTCCTTGATATAATATTCAAATCACTGATCAGAAAGACTTTAGAATGTAACAGTTATTTGTTTTTAGAATTTTGATTTTCTTCATTTGATTTGAAAAAAATTGTAATGACGAAGAAAAACAAGAAAACAATATGTGTAGGAGAATCGGTCAGAATAGCAGTTACACTTGCGTTGAAAAATTTCATGCAATGTGAAGATCATAAAGGTATATTGCTCAGGACTTGGCCTTGGTTTCCATTAGCGCGCGTAACGGTGCGTCAATCAATTTTCAACTTTGAAACGTACAAACCATGGAACTGTACAAAAATACATTGTCACGCGCGCTAGTGGAAACCAACCATTAGAGTTTTACAATTTTGTATAATAATTTTATACTTCTCTAACAGAATTTGAATTTCCGTCATCTTTTACTGCTGTGGAACGAGCATTTGTGCATAATTATTGCTTGACTCTTGGATTAAAATCAAAAAGTCGAGGGTAATGAGGACTTTTTATGTAAATTTGTTAGTAATATATACTCAACTATTGTCCAATTTCTTGCAGAAGTCGATCTAATCGTTATGTGACTGTTTATAAGAAGGAGGGTTCGACCATTGTTCAAGCTGATGCTGTATTCAGTTTTTGCAGAGCGTCTCAACAGCACACCCTTAATCTTCTTCAACGTTACGGTGTGAATGCCAAAGAAAAGCAAGAATTACTGCCTCCCACCGAAAGGGACCGCCTTCTTGGACAAGAATGTAAATTTTTTCTATTTTTCTATAAATCTAAATAGTCATTTTTATAGTTGTATGTATTTATCCAGGTCGAGATGTAAACAGAACTACCGGTCGATTAAGTAATGGCATACCTCAAGTACCATCTTGGCATGGTGATTCTGGTGAATATCAGTATGCTCGTCAAACACTGCCAATATGGACTTACAGAGAAAGTATTCTTCAAAATATGTCTCAAAACCAAGTTATTATCGTCATGGGTGAAACTGGTTGTGGGAAAACAACCCAGGCAAGTTTGATTTTTTTACAGAGGGAAAAACAAAAATAGTTAATTTTTCTCATTTAGATTCCTCAGTTTATCCTCGAACAATGCCACTTTACTAGTCAGCCATGTCGCATTATTTGTACACAACCTAGAAGATTAGCTGCTATATCTGTAGCTGAAAGAGTGGCTGCAGAACGTGAAGAAAAGGTTGGCCAAACAGTGGGTTATCAAATTCGACTTGAGAGCAGGTAAAAATATTTTTTGTTTACTTAATTGAACTGTAAATTTAATCATAAATGACATTCGTTTAGAGTATCGCCTAAAACTCTTTTAACATTTTGCACATATGGAGTTTTATTAAGAACTTTGATGGGTGGAGATGCAGCTTTAGCGACTGTTACCCACATAATTGTTGTAAGTACTATACTTAAAGTTCTATTTTTAACAACTCATGTCGTGAAGAAAGCAACGCGATGCGAAATTTGAAAAAATTATAGTTTCAAACACGCTTCACGTGCTTATGCACAAACTGGATTTTTGAAACGGCACATGCATGCGCGTTCAAATTTCGCTTGCGAGCTTCATGTGTGCAGCCGGCTTAATGCTTTATTTATTTGCAGGATGAACTTCACGAACGAGATCGATTTAGTGACTTTCTTTTAGTCGTTTTGCGTGATTTGCTGCTTAAGTTCCGTAACTTGAAATTAATTTTAATGTCAGCAACCTTAGACGTTCAGTTGTTTGTCAAATATTTTAGTGGATGTCCAGTTATAGAAGGTAAAAAAAAAAATGCTACGTTATTGAAGTTTATATAATGTTTTTCCACCTAAGTTCCCGGTAAATTGTACCCTGTTGAAGTGTTTTTCTTGGAAGATGTTTTAAAAAGGTTATTCAAATATTATCAGAATTGTTTTGCTTGTACGACTCAATACAATAAGTAGTTTTTTTTTTTTCACTTGCAGTACCGGTTATATGACTAAATTAATGGCCAACTACAAAAAAGAAAGGAAAAACTCTCTGGTTAAACAGAAAAATCTGGCATCTTGGTGCTATCAATCTTTAGATGGGTCGGGTGAAGGCGCAACTTGTGCTAGTGCCTCTTCCAAAGACAGCAATTATCATTTTGCGCAAGAAAATGTTGTTGAAGGCTTAGAATATGTTAGTAACCCTAATTTTGCTGCTGTTCCAGTATCTTCTGTAATAGTGGTTATTTTATATAGGAAGCGACTGAAATCTCCGAAGTTGATCCCAAATTAACTGCGGAACTTGACTATCTACTTCAAAATGCTTGGGCCAAAGGAAGCAATGACTCGTTTCAACATTTATTGAATTTTCTCCTTTTGGAAAGAGTTTTAAGTATACTAATTTAATGATTTTGAAGGAAGTGGTCAAGTGGTTTAATTAATTTGTTTTTAAATGTTTGAAGTTGATTATCATCACAGCGAAACTTCAGCTACAGCTTTAATGGTATCAGCTGGAAGAGGAGAAACTGAAGTGGTTGATCAATTGCTCAGCCTAGGGGCCAATCCAAATCTCAAAGCATCAAATAATTGGACGGCTTATGATTGGGCAAAGCATTTCAATCAAAAAGAAGTCTTGGATTTGCTTTCCTGTTCAATTTCTAATAACAATTCTTCTTCGGGTGATCTTTACTCAAAAGACGTAACTATCAGTGATGAAGATAAAGAACTATTGGAAATTTATCAAAGAAGTTTTGACGATGATAATGTGGACCACGATCTCATATTATCCCTCTTGTATAGAATTACAAATTCTAGAGATGAAGGGGCAATTTTAATCTTTCTTCCCGGATACGATGATATTGTGAAGATGAGAGAAAAAATATTGTCAGATGAAAAATGTTTTCGTGATAATAGCAGGTGATTTTTTTCTATTTAACCTCTTCACTGTTGGTTTAATTTATATTTAATTTCTTTAGGTACGTTTTGTATACGCTTCATTCAAACATGCAGTGCTTAGATCAAAAGAGAATTTTCAAATCTCCTCCTTATGGAACAAGGAAAATTGTAAATTTTTATTTTTAAAATATAGACGATATTTTAATACAATTAACAAAAAAGAATTATTGTAGATTTTGTCAACAAATATAGCAGAGTCAAGTATTACCATTAATGATGTATCTTTTATTATTGACTCAGGAAAAGTGAAAGAAGTATATTTTATTTAAGTTATGTCTATGATGGGTCATGTTAATTATGAATACTATTAAATTCTGCATAGAAATCTTTTGATTCTTTGACAAACGTTACAAGTTTAAAATCTACTTGGATTTCGAAAGCCAGCGCTCTTCAAAGAAGGGGTCGAGCAGGAAGGTGTCAATCTGGTGTTTGTTACCATCTATTCAGTCGAATACGGTTTTCAAATTTTGAGGTTTTTCAAGTACCTGAAATTCTTAGAGTCCCGATTCACGAACTTTGTTTACAAGCAAAATTGTTGGCACCACCAAATATTCCCATTGCCGATTTCTTAGCACGAGCCGTAGATCCGCCTCCTTTCATGGTGACTCGAAATGCGGTCACTTTGTTGAAAGTAATGATACTTTTTATTCTCAGTAATTTAATATTAATTTTCAATATAATTTTAGACCATAGATGCCCTTGACCCTTGGGAAGAACTTACAGAAATGGCTGGACATCTGTTAGATTTACCTATTGATCCTCAGTATGGAAAAATGGTCTTATATTCTGTGGTTTTAAAATGCTTGGATCCTATTTTGACCATAGTCAGTGCTCTGTCGTACAAAGATCCGTGTAAGGGTTGATGAAAATAATGAAATGTTTTCGTATTAAAATATCTTTACTTCCAGTTGTCTTACCGTCACATCCATCTCAAAAGCAACAACAAATGGCAACTAAGAGAAAACTTGCCTCTGATACTTACAGTGACCATATGACTGTTTTAAGAGCCTTTCAAGCCTGGCAGAAAGCTAGAAGTGATGGACATGAGAAAAGCTTTTGTGATAAAAACTTTCTTTCAACATCAACGATGGAAATGATTGTTGGAATGAGAACTCAACTTTTGGGGCAGCTAAGAGCTTCAGGTTTTGTTAGAGCTCGCGGTGGAGGAGACATAAGAGATTTGAACTCCAATTCTGAAAATTGGGCAGTAATTAAAGCAGCATTGTGCGCTGGGACATATCCAAACTTAATTAGAGTTGACCGAGAACGAAAACAACTCATAACTCAGTAGGTTTTAAATCTGAGATATTTGTTTTGCCTTTGTAATCACGTTTGGATTTTTAGGAAAGAGAGCAAAGTTAGATTTCATAATTCTTCAGTGCTCAACAAGCCTGTCTCTTCCGCTAAACAAACGCTGGGGGAAACTCATGCCAAAACTGTATCATCTTTACCATCAGACTGGCTAGTTTACGAAGAAATGATTCGTTCTGGTAGATTTGCCAGTGCACGCACTTGTACCCTAGTCACTCCCATTACAGGTAAGCTACCCACAAAAAAGTATTTACGCTTAGTCCGTTAAAGGGTAGTTTTTTTATGTAATTTGTACTCTCAGTTGCAATATTCGCTGGTCCAGCCAGACTTCCATTGGATGCCCTTCATGAACCTGATATTGAAAACATGGAAGGTTACGCTGAAGAGAGTGATAGTGAGAGTGAAGAGAAAGAAGAGGTGCAGAAATCCATGTTTAAACTAGATGAATGGATCTCATTTAGAGTTGAATCTGAGGTCAGTTTATCATGTTTCTTTATTAAATATGCTTGAGTTAAAAATTCCAAATTATTACGTTTATTAGCTGGGCCGATTAGCTTTGCAACTTCGTCAAAAGTGGCACGCTTTGTTCTTAAGGCGTATGCATGCTCCAGCCAAGCCTTGGTCTCAAGTCGATGAAGCAGTTGTTAGAGCTATTGTTGGGGTTCTTTCGTCTGAGGAACAGGCGTCTGGAATGCAACAACCAGTTGGGATTGGGCAGAGGCCTAGACCTATGTCCACGGATTTTTGCCCACCTATTAGTGTTGCTCCTCAAAACAGTGGGGCTAGTAGTCCATCTGGTAGTTGTTTGAATCAAACTTACAACCGCTTCTCGGCTTTGAACTTGGAGAATAATGACCACGAAGAAGCTAGTCACTTGGTGAGGGGTTCCAGAGGTTCACCGAGAAAGTCTAAAGCTGAAAAAAGTTTGTATCTGAAATGAAATTAGTGATCGTACGGGGTGACTACAAATGTGACCAAACTCATTAAAAAGTAGCACATCTTTATTTAAAAGTAAAATTTAAATCAAAACAACGGTGAACGACGCAACCTTTGTACCTTCGAACGCGATAAGTCGCTGAGAGAATAGGCTGGCTTGATTTTTATTTTATTTTTTTGGATTTGGAAAACCCAAATAAAAAAACTATTGGGATCCCAGACTTACCGTACAATCACTATCTGAAATATTGCAATTTTCGTAAAGTAATATGTACAAATAATATAATGTTTCAGAACATTCCAAAATAAACGAGGACCAGTCTGAAACATCATCCGTCAACTCCTGCGCAAGTGGAACTTGCAGTGGACCTCTCACACCATGTAGCAGTCCTGCTAAAACTAACCCCATTTTATCTCGGGAAAGGATATTGCCAGCATCGTTAGCAACCAAAAGATTTTTCATAATTAAAGCCAATAATGCCAAGATGGTAGATTTATCATGGTCACAGAATATTTGGGCTTTCACATTATCGACCGAGAAGAAATTGCAATGGGCTTTAGCAGTAAGAGTTGCCTTAGTTGCAATTCATTTTGGTTATTAATATAAACTTTAAATAATTTCAGGAAGGAAAAGAGGTGATACTGATTTTCTCTGTTCAAGGCAGTGGACATTTTCAGGGCTACGCTAGGCTTTCATCAGAGACAATCCAACAGAAGCCCCAAGAATTCATGTTGCCAAATTTAGGGAATTGTTACGTAATTGAATGGTTGAAGAAAAACGATGTATCATTTCAACGCACCCAACATTTACAAAATCCCTGGAATGATAACCGAAGAATTCAAGTCAGCAGAGATGGACAGGTACTTAAGTTGCGACAATTGTAGATATTAGAAAAAGTGTTTCCAAAACCTTTCCACCCTTTCATTTTCTTTTTCAAAACAAGGAATTGGAACCAAGTGTTGGTGAACTTGTATGTTCATGTTTTGAAAGTGGAACTCCTAATACTCGGGAGACTTCTCATTCATCGAACTCAGTTGATTTTTCAGGAAATTATCAGTATCCTAGATATAGTCAATGGAGTTCTTCAACTTTTGATCGAATTTAGATTCGATCCAAATTATCTTTCTATGTTTCTTTTTATATTAATTCCATTGAATTCAGTATCCCAGATATAGTCAATGGAGTCCTTCAACCTGTGATCGAATTTTTATTCGATCAAAATTATCTTTTAATGTTTCTTTTTTTTTGTGTATGTATTACATTGAATTCAGTATCCCAGATATAGTCAATGGATTTCTTTAACCTGTGATCGAATTTGGATTCGTCCAAAATTATCTTTGTTTCTTTATCCTTTTTATATGAATTATAATGAATTCATTTATTTTACACTTAAAGTGTTGTTTTCTGTGATAGAAATACATTGAAGTACAATGTAAAGATTGTCTTAAAAGTATTATTTTAGTTGAAATAAATTAAAATGTAATCTTAAGCATTTTATTTGCATCCAAAAAAATCACTGGTTTGTATGATAAAAATTTATGCAGTTATGGTTCCTTTAATCCAAAAATTAGTGGAAATTTGTAGATGGATCAGATCAAATCAGGGGTTATTTTTATGTAACAAAAAAGTGGTAAATTGGTTTTAACCACTACATTTTTGGAAAATGTGACATAATAGTTCTTTTTATTAAGTAACATTGCCTTATTGTTTAAATGTTTCTATAATGTCACAGTCTCTTACTTTTACAAAGTCTACGAGCGCGCGCTGCAGTCGCCAGAGGATTACTTTCTAGCGCGCGTGTGAAGAATATACTAATAAAGCTGCGTGTTGTGACGTTAGCGCAAGAATTTAACAAGCTGGGCTAGACCACTTATCTATACTATATTCCTAAGTGACTGTATTCTGTCTGTCTTGCGTCTCTATAGACGTCAGAGCCGTTCAACCTAGGACCTCCAAATTTCTCACAGCTATTCTTATGGCGCAAGGGCAGCGAGTCGCGCTATTTTCATAGATTTCCAATTTGGGTTAGTTAATTAATTAAATAATGTTCAAATAGTGAGTCGAAATTAAGTATTTTTGCCCCTGGAAAGGTGCCATGAATCCTGCAACCTACATACACCTCATAGAAATCTCATAGGTAACTAGAATGCTGCCGCCTACAGCCGAGCTTGTCGCCAGTTCGTTTTGAACCTTCAGCCAATGAGAGGCCGTAGAGTGGTTCCGCCGTCTTTGGGCACGCTCTTAGACGACGACTCCTTCCGGATCGCTGTCGGCCTTCGGTTGGGTGCCGACATTTGTGTGCCACACGTTTGCAACTGTGGTAGCCGTGTGGACTCCTTGGGCACCCACGGTTTGAGTTGCAAACGAAGCTCTGGTCGGCTGTCGCGCCACGGCGCCGTCAATGACCTACTTAAACGCGCCCTCATTTCTGCGTGTTCCGGCCATTCTAGAACCCCCCGGCCTGTCGCGGGACGATGGGAAACGACCCGATGGCATGACATTGGTCCCATGGTCCGGTGGAAAATCCCTGGTCTGGGACTTTACGTGCAACGACTCTCTAGCCCCGTCCTACTTGGCGTCTTCCTCTTCAGCCCCCCTCTGGGCGGCAACCCAGGCCGAATTACGGAAGAACTCCAAATACGCGGGCTTGGAAAATCGGTTCATCTTTACTGCTGTCGCGGTTGAAACCCTGGGCTCCTTCGGGCGGGATGGTCTGGCCTTGATCCATTCGATTGGCCGTCGGATCAAGGAGGTTACAGGCGAGCATCGGTCGGTGACTTTCCTCTTGCAACGTATCGCCATCGCGGTGCAGAGAGGCAATGCGGCCTCAGTACTAAACACTTTCCCTCCGGGCGCCTCCCTAGGTGATTGTTTGTACTCCCCATAGGTACTCCCTGCCCTAAATGATCGTGTGGGTGTTTTTTTTATTATTATTATTTTTGTACCGTATAATTTATAAAATTTAATAAATCAGTAAAGTCTAAAAAAAAATAATAATAACCCAATATTTTTCTGCCTCAGTCGATTTCGCGGCTGCGTCATCGTCCTAATTTTGCATGCTTGGAGACTGGACAAAATGTTTAGGTAACGATAGTACAATAATATTTAAAGGGAATATAACCTCTGGTATTTCTGTCGCCCTCCGAGGATTCCAATATTGTCCGCTGCCTCCCATGGCTTTTCACACCTGCGGCGCTGTTAATCGCTGATTGTGAAGGGAATAAAGGCAATTGATGGGGTCTTCCATAAAGAACGCGTTGAAGGTTCTATTCCCTTTAACATTTAATTTAAAGGGCAACAGAATCGTTTAGGGTGAACCTTTCTCCTATTCATATCTTGCTCGTGGCGTGGCTTTTGTTCATTTGCCAAATTGCCATGATAACGCGTATAGGTCAGCCATGACATTAAGAGTTTAAGACGCACATGACGGTCACGTTATTATCTCGCAGGATAGTGTGGCGTTTTTCCACGTGATCTGTGACGTAAACTATGCCGACGACGCTACGAGCAAGCACCCAATTTCTATGGGTGGACCCAGTGGGGCTATGTAATCACGTGTTTTGGGAAATGACAATGACGTACGCTTGAAATACTTTTTATTAAAGGGCAACGCCAGTCATGATGCAGGTGGGAATCGAGCTCGATGATTCGTCACACAATATATTTATTAAATAGCCCAATTAGTGTTTTCGAGCTCCCTTCCGGCATCATTTTGAAAGTAGGCTTAGAGCTCATCCTCAGATACGAAAACAGTATTCAAATCGGTATCGGGCTCGGGCTCAATCGTAATCGTGAGTTGAGTTCGGGCTCACCTCAGATGTGAAAACTACCAAAATCAGTGTCGAGCTCGGGCTCAAATATTATGTCGAGCTCTTAAAATTGTTAGTACGTTAATTTTTAATATGGGCTCGGGCTCGAGCTCCAATTAGTAATGTGATTCATGAAATGGGTTCAAACTCGAGAAATGGATTTTAATTTCGATTACCGCCACTACAACTACATGCGGCGCGTCACGCTAAACGAATGTACGATGACCGGGTAGTATTCCTCCGCGAGTTCACCCTTTTTCCTTGACGAGCAAGTTGAGGAAGAAGTAACATTGCAATTTTTACAAGGGCATACGTTACGTATTTTCCACTAAGACAATTCGTTGAACAATAACAACTTTCCATATTAATTCTAATTAATTAAACGACCACGTGTTTTGTAAAGTTTCGTATTACCAAACATTTGTCTCTTTCCGCGTTAAAAAAATAGTGCTATTTCACCCCCCCCCCCCTGTCATCCCCTTACGAGGCTGATGGAACCCTTTAACCAATGAAAAATGTACACAATAAAATGCACGACTTTTGACGGGTTGCGTTCTCCTTGTTTGGGGTGCTGTGTTTGTTGCTCCTAGCTGCCATAAAGGTGCGTAAATATATTGTGGGTCGCTGCAACCTAGGAGCAACAAACACAGCACCCAACACAAGGAGAACGCAACCCGTCAAAAGTCGTGCATTTTCTTGCGTACATTTTTCATTGGTTAGACTAGGAAACTATATAGGTATACACTTGGAATGGAAGATTTTTACGGCCGTGATGAAGCTCGTAGAAACGGGCGTGTCTTAAAGCGGTAAAACTCACGAGAAAAACTCTCGCGCCTCGCTACCCTAATTCGGCGAAAACTCGTCATTAAGCTTAGTCATGCATGGTTATTATATTATTAAGGATGATAAAATTAGCGAATAAGAATGCAGTCCATAGCTTGTTCCTTTTAACTTATTATATTATTAGCTTACCTGATTATCTCTTTTATAACCATACAAATACCTGAAATTAGATATCACTACCATGGACATTATAATTACTTCAAAATATTAAGTACGCTAACAAATTGAGGTTTTTAAATCCATTGTTTTATTATCTTTTATAAGCCTTTTTTGCGCGGGAAGATCGCCTATTTGTTACAATGACGACGTCACGACGCAAAATAATGTCGTGTTACGTCTTACACTTTACGTAGTTAAGCCCCGCCTTTTTCTCGACGCGCTTTCGTATCACCGTCCCAATGGAACCTTAGACATTCCAAGTGTATACCTCAGTGGCGTAGACAAGGGGGGTTTCCGGGTCCAGACCGCCCCCTCTGGCCTACCTTTCCACCCCCTTCTCGACCCCCTCTTAACATTCACATAGTTCGACTCCTCCTGGGCGAATTTCTGGCTACGCCACTGGTATACCTGGATAGACGCCTGCTGCCGTCGGAAGGGAAAAATTCGGAAATGGTCTTTCCTTCCGCCGGTAATTCGGTCAGCGAAAAGGCTTGTCCTATGAAATTTGTACACAACACTGCGTTAGCGTGTTTAAAGGCTGCTGCGTTTTCCTTGTTGCTCCTAGCTGCCACATAATACTAAGACTATTTTGACCTATTTTTCGAGTCTAAATAGCATCACTATAAGCTGATTGGTGGAAAATCGCTACATATCATAAGGTAAATAACTTTCGTAAAATGGCGTCTACGGCCGCAGTTTCAATTTCAAATCAGGTATTGTTTCTTTAATTAGTTATTATTAATAAATGTTTATAAGAATTTTAATTATATTTAAAGGGCATTGAATATTAGTATAGTCTGATTTTTTAAATAATGAAAAGTTATGTACTTTTATTGAAATTTCTCTAATTTAAACTAAGGCTTAAGTTTAAAACTAATGTCATCTAGTTGTTAACATATGCAAAATGTATACAAAATACTTTTCTGTTAGATCAAACAAAAGTACTTGTATTATGTATCGTAATATTATACTTACAATTTATAGGCAGCAGCTGCTAGCTCGAGTCAAGTTGTATCCGAATATGTAGTTCGTGTTCCAAAGTAATAACTTATTATTACTATTTCTTTACCTAAAGAAGGTGTTCTTTTTAATTCTGGTGCCCGAGTAATCTAATTTCCATTTTAAAATAGGTCAAATAAGAAAAAATTCAATGTTATGCGATTTACAACCTCCACAGGAATTGATGTCACAAAATTTGGGCAAACATCGGTAATAAAAATTAATCAGTAATATTAACTAATTTTAATTTTAAAAATTAAATGTATTACTAGATAAAAATGGAAAGAGAAAATAATATGAGAAGTCATGGTCAAGATGAGGATGCTCCAAAATTTGGAGCTGGCAGTGAATTTGGACGCGAACAACGTGAAGAAGCTCGTAAAAAACGATACGGTGGTAACAAAAATTACAAGTCTGAGGACCAACCATGGGTTCTTAAAATGGGTGGAAAAAATGGCAGAAAGTATGTATTTTGTATGATTAATTATTAATTAATGTTATTGCAATTTTTGCTCTATTTATTAAGATACAAAGGTGTTAGAGGTGGTGGAATAACTGAAAATGCCTCATATTACGTATTTATGAAAGCACCTGATGGAACGTTTGAAGCGTTTCCAGTTGAAGAATGGTACAATTTCGCTCCAATTCAGCGGTACAAAGCTTTAAGCGCTGAAGAAGCGGAAGAAGAATTTGGAAGACGAGAGAAAGTCATGAATTATTTTTCAATCATGTTAAAGAAACGGCTAACGTTAGATGAAAAGGGTAGTGAACCAAATGAAGGCGAAGAGAAAACCATTGAAAAGAAGGGAAAGAAAAAGGGCTCTAAAAGTGATTTGAAATTGACCGATATGGACGAATGGCTCAGTGACTCTGATAATGAAAGCAACGAAGATGATGAAAAAAGTGACGATGATGAAAAAAAGAAAAAAAATCAAAAGGGAAAGAAGGGTAAAGGTGGTAAGAAAGGCGGAAAGAAAAAGAAAAAGGATTCCGATGAAGAAGCCATTGAAGAGAGTGATGAAGGAGATTTTGATGATAGAGAAGTTGACTATATGTCCGATAGTTCTACTAGGTTTGTTACTTTTTATTTTCTTTAGAAGAATTGTGGTGAATATCCACACACCAACGCATGTCCAATTTTTTTTATTTTTGGATACTTTAAACGATACTGAGCATTTTTGTGTCAAAATTATTTAGCGGAAATGTAAATAAGCGGAGATATTAATTTTTGAAAATTAACCAAAATTAACTTTTCTAGCATTACCTTCCCGTTTGTTGAATAGTAGGTTTATTGAAAATTTCTGTTTTGTGCAATATTGGGAGGGGTTTCAGTATTTTCTTTTTTTTCTTTTAATATGTCCTCTAGGTCACGATGCTAGACAGCCCATCGTGGTTAGGAAGAACGCAAGAAAACATTAATTTTGGTTAATTTTCAAAAATTAATATCTCTACAAATTTTTATTTCCACAAAATAATTTTGACACAGAAATGTTCAGTATCTCCTAAAGTATCCAAAAAAAAAGCAGGCATGAGTTGGTGTGTTGATATTTTGCTAAGAATTGCTTTTCAAAATCTCTACAACAAACTTTCCACATTTTAGTTCAGAAGACGCGCAGGAAGAAAAGATGAATAAACAAATGAAAGGAGTTGAAGACGAAGAGGCTCTTTTAAATCTAAATGTCTCTGATGAAGAAGAAGAAGAGGAACAGAAAGAAAAACCTGATGGAGAGAAGAAAGAAGGGGCAACGGGTGAAGATGCCGCTGCTACTGAAGAGAAAAAAGTTGATCCAAAAGCTACTAAGGCTAAACCAGAGAAAAAAAGTAATACTTTCAATTTACGCACTTGTCCAATGGTTTTTCTCTAAAACGACGTGACAGAAAATGGTGAAATTTTCAGGGTATATATATCGCATAGTAATCAATTTAATTTGTAAATTTCAGAAAAATTTAAACATTTTTTGTGAGTTTTAGAAAATTAATTTTTCACTGGTAGGTTGCAGACAAAAAGTGTCAAGGAGAAAGTTGAGGAGCATATTGAAAAAAGTAAGAATACGATTGGTTCGGTCAAAATACGTTTTTTCCCCAGAGTTCTGAGAGCTTGAAAGAAGACAGGTTGAAACCAAAATACATCCTATAATCATCTACTCTTATTCTTCATTTTATTTAATGAATTTTAAACGTTTTTTTATCGAAAAACTGAAGCTTTAATTCCAACAAACGTACATTTTGGTTATTTGCTTATTTTGGTTTCAAAAGAAGCTATTGCCTCAACAGCCAACTTGTCTTCTTTCAAGCTCTCAAAACCCGGGAAAAAATAACCGTATTTTGACTGAACCAATTGTATTCTTACTTTTTTCAATATGCTCTTCAACTTTCTCATTGAAACTTTTTGTCTGCGACCTACCGGTGAAAAAATTAATTTTCTAAAACGCAAAAACATTATTCCACTTTTCTGCAATTTACAAATTCAATTGATTACTATACGTTGTATATACCCTGAAAATTTCACAATTTTGAGAGAAACGCTTGGATCGATCAATTTAAAAGATCCTGTATACATTAACAGTTTGGTTTTAGGTTCTTCCGGAGATTCAAGCGCTGAAACCTCAGACTCTGATTTTGATGATTCCAAGTTTCAGTCAGCAATGTTTATGCAGAAAGCTAAGAAAAGAGGAACCGCTAGCACCGACAGTAGTCGTGCTAATACTCCAACTAGACCAAATGGTATAATTTATTTTTTGTTATATCATTGCAAAAATATTTTACATTGTTTTAAAAATGAATCCAGGTTCAAAAAGTTCCAAAAGAAAACAAATGACGCAACCATCTCCAGCAATGGGTGCTCCTGCTAGTAAAAAAGTGAAGCCTGAACCTGGTAGCGCACTTTCCGCTTCTGCTTGGTAAGATGTTTTAATTTACTCTTAAATTCAGTGAAATTTATGTAATTTATAAAATTTTTAGCTCCTCCGAGGGCATATCCGAAGAAGCGGTAAGGCGCTATTTAATGAGAAAACCTATGACCACCACTGAACTTCTTCAGAAATTTAAAAGCAAGCGTATTGGTATAAGTGGAGATCAATTAGTAACAACAATAGCTCAGATTCTCAAGAAATTAAATCCAGAAAAACAAACTATCAAGGGGAAATTGTATTTGTCTATTAAGGCCTAATGTTTCGATTAAAAGGCGGTTTGTATATGTAAAATATTTATTTGCAAAAATTAAAAATTGATTATCTTTTTAGTAAAATGTTACGTTTTCTCTTGTTGTAGCTAACACGCCATGCAATGGAATTTTAAAAGTATTTTTGAAATTTCGCGGGTGATAATTTTCCCGCTGTAATAATTTACAGCTAATCCCGCCATCCTGCGGTGGCGCTGTTTCTCACAAATAAAGTTTCATTGAGAAGGGAGATTTTCTCTGGCTCGTCTGTGGTATAACGAGTCACCATGGTGAGTTATCAATCCCTTTCAATCCGCTTAAATTATTTGCTTGATTTATAAAAATTGGTGTTTTAATTTACCTTTTATTCGTAATTAAGTTATTTATTTTGCTATTTTTAAAAAATATAATTCGGTTTGAGTTTGATCATGGTTTTTGTTTAAGCCTCGGCTATGCTATGCTTCCCTTTGCCATGTCATAATGAGTTCATTTCTTATAAAAGTTAAATGTATTTTATTTTGTGTGGCTTTAGACGAAGGGAACGTCGTCTTTCGGTAAGCGTCGTAACAAGACTCATACCTTATGTCGAAGATGTGGTCGAAGCGCGTACCACATTCAAAAATCGCAGTGTGCACAATGTGGATACCCCCATAAGAAAATGAGGCATTGTAAGTTTTCATGTTTTTTATTCATTGAGCCATGCAATAGATTATTAATACCCATAACTTTGTCATTAGATAATTGGAGCATTAAAGGAAAGAGGAGGAAGACAACTGGAACTGGCAGATTACGTCATTTAAAACTTGTGTGGAGAAAATTCAAGTAATTAACGTTATATATTTATAAATTTCGGGAAACCCATAAGCCAGTCAGCTCTCTTCATTCTGTTGAAATGGGAGTGTTACGTTTGTGGGAAAGAAAATGGTTTTTGATTGGAACTGTAAATTCCCATCGTTTTGATGAGAACTGCAGACCTCTAATCAGAAACTTTGCCTTTTGAGAGTAGGAGTTATAGATGTCTATATTTCCTTAGTTTTAAATGCGGACAATATTTTTTAAATACCACTAATGAATTAACATCTTTTAGTGTTCTAAATCTAATATTATCTTATCTTAATTTAGGCACGGCTTCCGAGAAGGAAAACAACCCGTTTCCCGCAAAGGCGCTGCCGCTGCTTCACAGTCTTCTGCAGTTGCAAAATAAACCTCCATATTTTGTACCATAAAAATAAATGTGAAAATGCTATTCAACTTTTTATTAAATTACTTAAACGAAGTAGATTATTTAAGCATAGTTTTATATTTTTCTAAATAATTAAAATTAGTTTGTGTGAATTATATGTAAGCTGTGGATGGAGTAGTTCATATCACCAATATTTTTCCAATTCATAATTTTTATAATAATCAGCTAGGCACCATTCTAGGCCCAATTCATCTAGCATTTTATATTGCCTTTAATTCAGGTGGCTGGGTTACAATGCATAGAAAAGGTGGTAGCAAGCCCTTCATGCCATGTGAGCCAACAGCTCCCTACACTTACTATTATCAAAAGTGGATATGTTAACAGCTAATTGTCTTTAGAGAGATGTTTTTTTGTGAGAAATCTGAAGCAGTTGGCCTTTTCCTAGATTTTTTAATAACTAGAGGGGGGGGGGGGGGGGCGATTAAAGGGTTCCATCACAGGGATGAGAGGAGTGAATTTGCACTACTTTCTTTGGTGAACGTAGCCAAAAAAAGATTGTAAAGCGGCCGCTATGCCCAAGCACTTCAGACTACCAGCGCCAAATTCCTACGACGGATTTTTGGAAAAACAAAATAACAGGCCGTTTCCTTTCTTACCCCTCATCCCTCTGATCTACCCCTTTAAGCCAAAAGCAGGGCATAGCAGCAATCATAGAAATCCCAGCAACCAAGAAACAAATAAGATTTTCAAGGCTTAGAACAGATTACCTTACATTTTAAAAACTTTAAAATATTTGATTTGCAAAGCATTTTAATTTAACTATCCAAATTATTTTGTTACACCTGTATGATTTGTATTTAAAGGGCAACGCAAGTGGCCATGCAAGGGGGGTGATAGATAAACAGAACGACTGCACATGCGCTATCTGTCATAGTGTTTCCCTCTGTAAAAAAAGCAGAATTTATTTTGTATAAATGCGCCTCTCGCGGTTCTTATGCGATAGCAAAATCCATGCAATCCGAGGAAAGTGAAATTTAAGAGGTTACCAAAAAATTGGATCCTTTATACGAAAAAAATTTCAATAAAACAAAGATAAATATTCTGTCGGGGTATAATGATTTGGAAATTGTTAAAGGAGACTGGAGTGTGTGAGCCTGAGGCTTAGAGGCTAGCTGCAGATAAATACCGCGTCCAAGGCCTAATGTTTGAACCTCGATCATTTTTTCTAAAACATTGTTAAATCGAAAATATCAACGTCAAACTCTGGAAACTAACTCAGTTCTTTTCTCCATAATAAATAAAGCTAAGCCTAAAAGTCTCGGCTCGTTGGTGTCAAAGACATTGAGTTGGGAATATTAATCTTGAGGTTCAAACAGAACGCCGGATTTCAGTATTTCGCGAAACAAGTTTTTAAAAATAAGAATACTGCCGTCTGCTCCCAAATGACGAGAAAACGTTATCATTCTACCCGTGGCGCCGTCTATATCTCAATGGTTCGTTCAAATAAGACGCGTTTTCCAGCAAAAAGATTTTTTTTCAAAAATAATGGATGGCGCCACTGGTCATTTGATAACGTTTTCTTGTCATTTGGGAGCAGACGGCACAATCGTAATTTTCAAAAACTTGTTTCGCGGGAGCAGATTTGATTAGATCTCTAGATTAATATTCCCAACTCAATGGTCAAAGATTATCTTTGTTGGTGTTGAGCTAAAAAAACTCGAAAAATTCGCGAATGAGATCTAAATTGCAACACGTACACGTGGCTACAACTACACCAAGGAGAATAAGAAGGTATCCGCGCGGTATTAAATCCTCCTTGGAAAACCAACTTACGAATTGTACAAGAAAACAGTGCCAAATCTTGGATTAATGAAACACAGGGATATCACACAGAAGCAAAAACGCGGAAACGATTGCTATGAAACCTCTATTGGTGAAACCGGCGCCTAAACGGAAATGACTCTAGCGCATGCGCGATAAGTGGATCAAGGGGAGAGAGGGAGGTAAATGTAGGCATGGCGATTCTCCATCATAGCAATTGAAACTAAAAATGTGTAGCGATCATACATTTGAGTTGCTAGGGATTACATCATCAATACCAAGAAATATAAACAAACCGATAATTTGTAGTCTGAGAGTAATTACCAAATTATTTAGGTGAAAAGAAAGGGGTGTCACTAAGCCTTGGCTCAAAATGTGAAGATGATAACGTTTGACTATTTGGCCCATGGTTTGACACACATTTCGTGCATGCGCAATGGGGACTTCCGTTTATTCGCCGATTTCCTCTGATAGAGGGTTTATAACAATCTTTTCTGCTACATAATGCATTTTTAAGCTGAAGCGGTATATCCCTGTGTTTAATTAATCCAAGGTTGAGTAAAAGTTGAATCCGGATTCTTTTCGCGTTTCCGGTCTTGACGTCACGTTGCCCGTCCGTTGTGCAACGAAGGCATCCGATGTTAGAGCAGGTTTTTTCGTTGCTCAACGTACGGTCACGTGACGTCGCAGCACAGAGGAAGGCTAGCTGCAGACGATATTTTTACCCTACGTCACGTTTAAAGGGGAACGGTCAAGCTTTAACCAGTTAGATAGCCCTATAGCCCATTAAAAACTAAAATTTATGGTGAAAACCGCATCAAAAAATATTGAGTGGTTAATTTTTAATAAAATAAAGAAATTTCGGGAAATCGAAAAGCGCGCGTCCGCCGCGACACCTGGTGAGAAGTCGGTGAGGCAGAAAAACTACGTAAAAGCGCGCGCTGCTGAAGACGCCAAATATTTGTTTTGCACGCGCGGCGCGTTCCAGTTATAAGAGACCTAAGCCTAAATTGCGCGATTTTAAAAGTTAGGATAGTTCGCAAATCGCTCAGATGGCGACGAAAATTCAAACTGAAACACCTGGCATTATTTTTCGTTTCAACTTTTTGGGCCAAAAGCTATTTTTCAAGATAAAAAAGGTACGTGTTAGTATATTGAACGTCTTGTTAATCTTTTGATTCGGAAATAAGGCCATATTGGAAAAGCTTGGCCGTTCCCCTTTAACAACGGTCTCTACGAAAATAATTTTTCAGATATTTCGTTGAGGGTTACTGAAAAATTGGTCTTCGTTAAGCTCAGGTCTGGGTCCGTTGAGGCTTGGAGGAGAGAAGGGGTTGAGGCTTTCTGAATGCAGCCACCACACACTTTAAAAACGAAAATGTTTTCTACCGCAGCGCCATCCCTCAAATTCTGACTTCAAACGAAAGTAAATAGATAAAACTAAAAAATGGTGTCGAAAAACACTTGATCGTTTTTTCGCTGTACTTTTTCGTAAATATTTTGCGACCTTTTTATTAGTGTGTGTTAATTAGGGCTGTGTGAGTACTCGATTAGCATCGAGTATCCGGCGATTTTTGAAGATAGATACTCGAACTCGAATAAGAAAATTTTATATACTCGTCGATTATCGAGTATCAGAAATTTGCCTTAATCGGGTGCTCAAATACTCGAATAAGCCACCTGTAAAACTCGCCCACAATATTCGGGTAATCGACCACTCGTCGGGTACTTTTTGTCATAGCCAGTCGTCCGTGTATAAAAACGGGGGAAATATATCCAAACGAACCAGGCTGAGAAAAAAGGAATTTTGTTAAACTGGACCTGTGGCCAGTAGAGCCTAGGTAGTTTAATTAAAAAACTGGCCACTGGCTACTTATCATTTTTAATACCTTCAAAATCAGGCTTTCATAACTTATGGTCAAATTATCTATTCTTGACAATATGTGCTAGAAGCAAAGACCAACCAATTTTAGGGATTATTATAGAATTTTTTTAACGAACTAAAATCTTGAAGGGAAAAAACTTTGAATTAATTAAGTGGTCACCAGGGCTACTAACACCCCAAGCATTTAATTTTTAAACTGGCGATTGGCCTGTGATAGTGCCTTAATTCTCACACTGAAACCTAGGAGCAACAAACACAAGGAGAACGCAGCTAGCCTTTAAACACGCTAACGAAGGGTTGTGTACGAATTTCATTGGACGAGCGTCACGAGCCTTTCTCTGAATGTTTTAAGGGCGTGGGGGAAGACAATTTCCGAATTTTCCCCTTCCGACGGCAGCAGGCGCTAAAGCGTCTAGCCAATGAAAAACGTACACAAGAAAATCCACGACTTTTCGACGGGTTGCGTTCTCCTTGTGTATAGTGTTGTGTTTGTTGCTCCTAGCTGAAACGAACATCCCTTGGCTGGTTGGATTCGTATATAAGTTTTTTAGTTTTGATTTTGGTTTTGAGAGAGCTCGGAATTGTCTCTGCCGTGAGTGTCTGATAATCAGAGCCGTAACTAGGTGTTCTGGCGCCCTTGGCAAATTGAAGATTTGGCGCCCTCTAACAAGTAAGTTGTGTAGCAAAGGGGGGATTTCGACCCCAAGGCAGTAGCGGCGCTAAGGTTTTTTCACAGGTGGGCTAATTATTTTGTGGCCCCTAAGAATTTTGTGGCCCTTACAACCATGGAGTGTAGCTTCACTCCATTTTACAAATTTAGTGACCCCTTATACATTTTTCAGGAAGCGAGAAGAGCAAGGTCGTTTTCTTGTTGCGGCTCTCGTCGGGTTTACTGGACCCCTATATGACCTTGTATCCGACCTGGAGGGGACACGTACATGCCCGGGGTATTTCCATAAATTTCCTTTCTTTTCTCTCTATTGTCCATTCAACTTTCTCTCAATTTCCGCTCCCTTCCTCCCGAATCTATCTGTTTATGGTCTACTATCTTATTGAGTAAACAAATTGATTTTGAAAGGCAATAAAACAAATTTCTAGAGATAAAGAAAATTCATAAATTAAAATATGTGGGCTCTTAATTATAAATTTGTGGCCCCTTTAATATAAATATGTGGCCCCTCTCAGAAATGCAGGGGGGCTAAAGCCCACTTCAGCCCACCCTTAGCGCCGCTACTGCCCCAAGGGCCTTGACCAGCGCGCCCCCTCTGGTAATTTCAAGCGCAATTTTTACAAAAACCAATGATCCAACCAACTTGTACCTGCAGACTATTTAACCTGTCAAACCTTCAACCTGTGCAGTTAACCTGTAAATCACCTGCAGAAATACTAATAACCATATATGCCGAGAAGTATTAATATATATTTTATTGACGTAAAGGCTAAAGAGTGAGTAAGTACCATCTAGTAGCCGTAAACTTTTTTTTTATACCAATAATTTTATCCGAGTTTGGGCGAGGGGGCGGTCAGTGTGGTTGTTTAAGAAGAAAATTCATTATTAGCGCTGGCCTCGAGTAAGGAGACAATAGTGTCAAAAACAAAAGGGCAATCTAGCCGTACGGTTGTCGAAATTCAGTCGAGGCGTATCACCGCGTGGAGCTAGAGTGGAGAGATTAGTACCGCTAGAACAACATAGGCTCGTTCGGGAGTCGTGGTTTCGCGAAACAAATTCTGCAATTTCGAGTCGGCGCACTCAGCCGTCAACTCCATCATTCTCAGTAACAACTTATATGTTGCGGTAAAGTGGATCTTACGGATAAATGGCAGGTTTGCAGGTAGACCTCCAAACCTGCGATAATATGATCTACCCAACCTGTATCTGCGATTCTTTCGACCTGTCCAACCTGCAAAATGTTTTTCTAACGTGATCCGATTTGAACTGACCTGTAAAGGTTGCAGTTATCTGCAGACCTGCACAGGTAATCTGTACAGTGCCCACCTTTGGTCGTAGAAAGCCCTCGATTACTAGCTTGTTGTAACACATCAGACACGAAGAAAGAAAATTGGTTAGGTAAAACCCGTTTAAACGGAAGTCCATTCGAACTACTTCTTTGTCGTGTATCCTGCTTTATCAAAAAAATAGAACGGTGCTATTTTGACCAACACCAAATACCTCGCCAAATACTCTGTTTTCTTAATTACGATGGTCACTAAATTTTACGTATATGATTGAACGAAGCAATTTAAGGAAAACTCCGTGACATACAATGCACGCGCTAGACCCAAGGTTGCGCTAGATCTTAGTTTAAATTTTAAACTGAAAACAAACTTTAAAGTAAAGACAAACACGTGACGAAATAATATTAAAGCGTATCTTCCAGTCTAGGAGCTTTCAGCCAAGCCAATCTAGAGGCTGGTGACCTCTATTAGAATTCAATAGAGGTCGCCAGCCACTTGAATACCTTCGCTGAAAGTTAATTGGGATTATTCTCGTTAGGCCATTGTTTCAATAATTTCGGCGGGTAATTTCTAGAAAAATATGGCAGTGGATTAAAAGTTTGATTTTGTCTTTGACCTTCGGGTGTTCTTCTTTGCTGTATCTAATACCGAGTAGCCTCTCCCGTAGAAATTGTATACACCTTGACCGGCGAACATGAAATGAAGTAAAGACGGACCCCCGAAAAGTGTAGACAAGTACTTAGCCCACAGAACATTTTTGGCGGAAATCTGTAAAGCTCGGCCGAAATTTGAAATTTAAATTCCTACTTGTAAGCGGAAATTTATATTTAAGGGCGAACTGAGAGAGCGACTGAGTGTCTATCAATTTGAATAATAAATGGCGCCCATTTATTTTAGCGCCCTTGGCGGGAGCCAACCCCGCCACAGTTTTGCTACAGATCTCTGGCTTAAAGTGGGTGTCTTTGGCAATAGGGTTAAGCTTTTTGAACGCCAAACGGCGCCCCTTACCCTCGCGCGCCCTTGGCGGGGGCCAACCCCGCCAATGCCTAGTTACGGCAGTGCTGATAATGTTAATTATTTTTATCATTTTTAACTTGTTAGTTTAAATAACAACTAGTAGGCTATTTTAAATTTTTCTTAATTAATAATTACTAACTACTTGAGTAGTCGAGCACCCGGACAGGTTTTTCTGACTACTTGATTACTCGAACAAGGAAAATTTGAAATAATCGAATACTCGACAACCCGACTCGATGAAAATGCTATCCGACTCAACTACCCTATGAAACATTTATTAATAATCGAAACCCGACTCGATTGCATAAAACCACTACTAGCCCTAGTGTGTGTTCCAAGCTTATCCCATTATGTTGAGGGTTTGTCTGAATAAAAACTTCAATTGTTAAAAAATCAACAGCTTTATTTAAAAGAAAAATATAAAAATGGGCAGTGTAATTGTACAAAACCTAAAAAGTGGCCATTTATGAGTTTTTTTTTGACTTAACAGAAGGTTTGATGACAATGACTAAGAATTTTCAACTAATATTTAATTAAATACAAAAATCAAACAAATTGCATCGAAAAAGGTGAGGAATTTTTAAACGGTGCTTTGGTAACGCAATGGAAACATTGATAATTTAATGGGCCCACACGACTGGCGTGAATCTTTGGGAAAGTCTTAGGTGTATTGGCAAGCAAATTCGATTGTCACTATGACTGGTACGTTAAATAATGCGGCAGTGTTCAACTTAAGTTATAACAAATTAACAAGCTCCGGAATGTTCAGTCAGAGTCAAAGATCCCCCAGTTCAGTCTAGCCTTCTGAGAGATCTCATGGTGCCTCTGTAATCCGATCCGAATGGACTAGTCATTCGGGTCATGGTTGAGAGGGATCCATCATCCATTTCATCCTCTTTTCTTTTCTTGCGCGCGAAAAAAACGCAAACTCCACAGACTAAAATGATAATCAGTTGTACCAAAACAGCCGCAACCACAGTTCCAATTATGATTGGTTTGCTAGTGCAAAGAATGTTGTCTCCAAATGGTATCACTGCAAAAAATATACAATTTTTAACTTTTCAAACTAAGCGTCGTATCCCAGTGATACTTACAAGAAGAACGGTCGTAAGCGTTGTCTTTTATTGGTGTAACCGAAATGCCTTCTACTATAATTTCTCGCTGCAGGGAATAATCGGGCAGTAATGGCGTTTCGGTAGTATTGTCCTTGGGTTCGGTTTTGTTGTCGTCTACACTTCGTCTCCTTTTTCCGAAAGATGGTCCACCGTTAACGCACGCCACAGGGTCGCAGGTTTGGAGACAAAACTGGACGTTAACCTCGAATCGCACGACCACATCGTCCGCGAATTTAAAGGCGTCGAATCGACCTTGTAAGGCCTTGCCTCCCGGAACTCTTTGGAGTGCTGGGAAGATAGCCGAATCTGTTGGACAACTTTGGTACGAAGATGGGTTGAAATTTACTGTCCGTCAAATACACAGATTATGATATCTTACTAACCCACTGCTATCTATTAGCGTTATGTATTCATCGGTTTTTCCACTTCTCGCAATGAGGTCCCGAGCTGCTATTCCAAAAACACCTGTAAACAGATCCTTTATAGTAAAGACTCATTAATTGTTAAACACCATGTTTTTTTTCGTTACTGTCATCGTCGATCTCTATCCTTAAGTAAAGCTCCTCGCCCAGACGGGTTCCAGTGACATCGTCACCATTCTTGTCAGTAATTCTGAGTCTTATATTGGGTGACGGCGCCGTGGCGTTCACGATGGCGGTTGCCGATGAGAAATCCCTGTTGGAACTTTAAAGCGTTATAGACCACCACTTCGTGGATTCTTCGCGAGAAATATATCTTACCCAATGACCACCCTGTAATCACTAGTAACGGTTCTGTTAGCCGTTTCAAAGACGCAAAGCAGTTGCAAAATTCTGTCCCCTTTGCGTTGAATAACTGGGTGATGTTGTACTATTACCGAATTTCTGTACCTTCCCGAAGACTAAAGGGAAAACGTCCTGTTCAGATTCTTTGTTGTATAACCACTAAACTGATACGGGATCTTACCTCCATTTGAACTCCGCAAACCTCCGTCGGTTTCAGGGGCATTACGAGTGTGGTTGAAGTTTGCCCTTTACCCTCTACGTTGCACAAATTGGCTTGAGTTTTTCCGAAGATTCTACCCACAAATGGCTCCAAGGTATTCAGGGTTAATGACATGGAGTCCGCGTTACACGACAGTTGAACTAAAAAAGTAACAACAGTTCCTTAGCACGATAATCATGGTTGGCTGATTTAGATCAATTTGATTTAAATCATAATTTAAATCAAGTGATTTTTTTGGAAAAAGTCATTGTTTCAAATCACACAATGAACAATAAAACATGGTCAAATAAAAGGTTCTTTAAAAATTAAAATATATAGAAAATCTGAGAAAACTAAAATATTAAATAATAATTAAGTTTAATTCAGATTTTATTTAAACCAAGATTAGCTAACTGTTAAAGGTAAAATATCCGTTAATTATACGGGAAAAGAGCCATTAATTGTATAAAAATCAATAAATTGAATAAAATGTAAAAAATCCGATTGTATGGTTTTTATTAAAGAAATCAAAAAAGTGCCAATCCGGACGATAATTAGGATTATCTACTTGCTCGCCCCGTCATTGGCATACGTCATAGCTAAGCTCCGCCTTAAAATGGCCGCCATTACATTTTACCACGTCACAAATCACGAGACAAACACCACGTGACCATATTAAGTGTGAGAAAATGATCAGGTGACCACTATAGGCGTTCTAATATCCAACAAAAACTCGTTACCATGGCAACTAAAATAGGCCACACCCACGTGCAAGCTACGAATAATTTTTCGAAGGTCGTACCTTTCAAACAATTTGACCTCTGGTAATAGAATACTCCTGGTCTGGTTCCCAAACTCCGAGCGCCAGCGCTCGAAGTATCGTCTCCGCTGAGCCAGCATTGTCCCGATCCGGCCCAGAACGAAGCCGAGCGACACAAGAACGGCCGCGCCGCGTCGCAAAGCGCCCTGCACTGAGCGGGACTAAACGCCGAACGTAGTAGATCGGCCCGTCCCAAGTCTACTCCTTCTAGCTCTTCGTATTCGCAACCGGCGCTGGAGCCTGGTGAGCAAAGGTTCTCGAAGTAGTCCACATCCGCCGGGGCTGGACGGAATGCGGATGGTTGAGACCTTCGATGTTCCGAACTGAGGCGACACTGCTGTAACGTGTAGTCGTATTCGCCCGATCTGCGTTATTTCAAAAACTTAAGATCGATGCACTAGCTAACATATTTTCCAGGGGAAAGTAAATTCTTTACCTGCACACGAATGTTCGCTCTTGGGTGCATAGTAGCTCACACAATCTTCTGTCCAAAACGTTCGGAATTACTTTATCGTCGTATCCGGCTAGTTCCCGACCAGGTACTCTTTCGTATTGCCAGGAACGCTCGCAACCTGGAACTATCGGGAACGATATTCAAGTTCTTGCTACGATTTCGTTTTCGTAACTTACTTTGTGGCAAACACGTTTTCTCGAAATAGTTAACTTTGTCCTCGGAACTAACCAACTGTTCCGTCAATTTATCCAAGCTTATTGAAAAGCATTGTCCATCTCCGTATCGTACAACGAACGCGGCGCAAGCCTTAATGGAAGGTATACTAAATATTAGCGCGAACTTTCTTTAGGAAAAAACTAGGGGCAACAAACACAGCACCCCACACAAGGAGAACGCAAGTACGCAACCCGTCAAAAGTCGTGTATTTTCTTGCGCACATTTTTCATTGGTTAGACGCTTAAGCACTTGCTGCCGTCGGAAGGGGAAAATTTGGAAATTGTCTTCCCCCTTTCCGTAAAACGTTCAGCGTAAAGGCTCGACCAATGAAATTTGTACACAACACTGCGTTCTCCTTGTGTTTGTTGCTCCTAGCGAAAAAGGGTATATTTCTTACCTGGGAACTCTTGCACAGAGAAGCGCATTTGACGGTGACTGGTTCTTCGTCGATTTCTCCCCTCGATCCCCTTCCAAACATGGGTGTTAGGATGACACCGTTAGGAACCATTTGGGCCACCTTTTCGAACGTGATATCACTAGCGGCGCATTGTCCTGCAAAAGGAGCCTCGTTATTAAGAGTACTTATGGCCTCTTTTATAGAAACTACCTTTAACATTCTTGATGTGCAGTATTAGAATCCCGGACAAAACTAAAGCGACCTTCCTAAGACAACTCGTCACTGACAGATAGTGCTGGTTCTTCATCTCAAACGCTAAAAAGTGAAAAGGCATAATTTTATTTCTTCGATGGTGTAAATGTACGACTATGTTATGTAATAATAGTGATTTAAACAAGTGGGCCCGGCAGTCCCAAATAAAAGTTTCACACGTGCCAAGCTTTACGAACACAACGAACAGTAGTATAACCGGTAACGGAAACATGAACAAATAAAATAAACGGTCGAGAAAAACCGCTGTAAAATTTTTTGTGGGAAATATGGGAACCGCTCGAAATATGTTTGTGGGAAATATAGGGATGACAATTTCAAAAATTACCCGGAGTGGTTGGGCTAAAGGGTTACAAAACATACAGAAGCGATTTCACCAAGCGCTGTTGCGGAAACCGTGTGCGAACGAAAACGCCAAAACGCCAGAGACGGAAACGCCAGAAGATCGCCGAATCCCAATTGCCCGACTTGCTAGGTTGTTGGTTGTCGAACGCGCGTGAATTTTAGGGACGAAAATCTGGTATAACTATAGGAGAATATGGCTAGCTTTCTACGGCCTTTCCCTCTCTGGTTTAGAACGCGAGCGTAGGAAGATTCTACCGTGGCGTAAGAGAACGACGTTATTGTGGACGGTGAGAATCCTACCGTGGCGTTAGAAAACGGCGTGTTTGCGAACGGCGGCGGCGGCGGCGGCGGCGGCGGCGGGGACTGTAGCGGCTACTGTAGTTTTACTCTAGCCTATACTAGGCTCGTGTAAAACTAAAAAACTATATTCTCGGGAATGCTTTCGATTTTTCCTTGTTTGAAACTTTCGATACATCTACCAGTTAAAGTTTGATATCATCGTGCTATCCGTGACAATAATATTGGGGCGATTGAATTCATTTGTCGCGCATCTTTCTCAAAGACGTTTCGATTTCTTCGTCGCGAATTATCTTTCAATTTCCGATTCTCTGGCGTGTTAATCGTCTTAGCCCTATTGACCACTCGAGCGTACAGGGTCTTCTTTACAATGTACGAGGATTTGTAACACGATCCTTTTTCCCCGCGGTTCATGGTCCTGCTCTTTTATTACCTTTCATTTCGTATTCTTAATATGTAGGCCGTTACGATTTTTAGTACTATTTTATTCCACTAGCGAATACATATTGGACAAAATGCGACGCAAAATGACTTTTATAATGACAATAATATCAGCTGCCAATATTGAGGTAGCTAATTAGCTAAAATGTTTTTAAGATATCGTAAATAACCGTTAATTATTTTCCAAGAAGGGCGGGTTTTAAGTATAATCCTACAACTGCCAAATGTTCGTTAACATCATTAACGACGTTTTTCCTGGTAAAATTTGGATTGGTATTTTTACATGTACAAAAGCGAAATACGGAAATATACCAAATGCTACCACGAAATTTGTAAAAATAGAATTAACCTCGAAATCGGGCCCGCATAACCACTATATAAACTACAAATGGAAAAATTACAAGAAGTTAGATAATGCGTTTTTGCTAATTTTGGCCCATTTTTACGCCATTTGGCAACGGTAGGGGAAATAGTTTGGCGTAGAAACTGTTTACGTAATCATGTAGATATACAAGAAAAATTTTACACACGCGACATTTTTATTATATTTAAATCTTCAGGACTATAAACTTAACAATATGGCGATTGTTTGATTTGTTTTTATTAGTCGTACTACTATAGAAAAAAAACGCATTGTTTTTCTGAAAAGGGTGTGTTTCCTAAGACTCATTAATCACTACAATTTAATTATATTATAAATGAATGAAAAATTAAAGAACGGCTTGCGTAACATTCGCGAAACAATGTATGGAAATAGCTTAGAATATCATTTGGAAATAAAAGATCGCTTCAAAACTGGTTGAAAGAAATACCCAAAACCAAGCCCAAAACGTTCGTCACCTCCTCTTCGAGTGTGAAATGGTAACGCTCTGGTGAGCCGAGTTCTGGGGATGTGAGTCGTGTCTTGTTTTAACAAGTTGATTAGGGATTATGTGGAGAGCTGAGGAATTTCAAAGTGGGGAAGAAGATATAATTTAACAACCAAATATTTTCCGAGACACATTATTTTAAAATAAATGTTTTTACAGGCGTTTAAAACATCTTTACCATAAGTAACATATAAAAAAATAAGTATGACACTTCCTAATGTTTTAATATTAATTTTCCTACCGACACGCACTGTTGCCCAGCTCCTTCTGGGACTTTCAACCGAACTGAGTATTATATTATCGTTCTTGGTAATAGCTTCTTTCGTCATGGTAAACTTTATGCACTAGGGGGCTCTGTGCTGAACTAAATCTCGATCGCGCTATAACTATGAAAATAATTTCGGTTATAATTTTGCTAATTGTCATACTTATTGGTAATATATTATTTATGTGTTTACTGATATAACTATGACGCGTAACTCGCATAGTCCGATGCCGTACTATTAAATTTGCAAGCCAGGTATGATAACCCTATTTGAGCTACAAGCAAAGTAATTAATAATTTAAAACAGCCATATATGCTATAATGTCAAATCGTTATGACTCTGCGGTTCTAGTGTATCAGTGTGTATTTCGCTAGTAAAAAGGTAAAATAACCAGTGGCGTAGCCAGAAATTCGTCAAGGGGGGTCGTAGTATGTGAATGTTAAGAGGGGGTCGAGAAGGGGGTGGAAAATTAGCACAGTCAAAGGTAGGCCCAAGGGGGTCTGGACCCGGTAACCCCCCCTCTTGTCTACGCCACTGAAAAGAACTCAAATTTTCCGGTAAAATTCTAGAATTTTATAATGAGCGTAAGGTGTTTTAAAATTCTAGAATAAAACCATGTAGTAAAATATTATCTAAAATAAACAGTACCGTAGCTAGGAATTCGTCAAAGGGGGGTGATAATTTAGTACAGTTAAAGATACGTCCAAAGGGGTAGTTTGACATGCATCCCCTGCTTACACCACTGAAAATAGAATCTTTAAATTAGGACGGCCTTATCCAACCTTTTGTAATAGTATTAGGTAACCTTTGTTGTAAATGATATATCGACGAGGGGCAGATCACTCCGTTACAAGGTGTCCTAATAATCATGATTAGAAGTTTAACCATGATTTCATAATTTTTATTCTTTATACAGCCAAAACTAGAAATTTGATTTTAATTAGATTTAATCATGATTGAATTATACGAAGGTGTCCTGATAATTAAGGGAGTGATCTGTCCCTCGGATATCGAGTTTTTAATTTAAAGGATTTCACTGAAAAATTACTTTATTCTTTATAATTTATTACGCTTTATATCAGGGGCTAAAATAGGGTGAATTTTAAAATTGCCGTCCTTGAAACTGTACCTTCGCTAACAATAAACGGATGATATCAATAGTTTCGTGTACCGTGGGTACGAACCTGAAAAACAGGTGAGAGATGTCGTGGTAATATAGTGAAAAGAGAGGCTACGAAAACTAATATTTAGTTCCGCCATCGAATTACGAAACAATAGCGAGTTCTTTTCCTAAACTCGCCGTGTCTGTCAGCTTGGCTGGCGGCGATTTCTCTTTACTTGACCGTTAAAAGAAAATAATTATCGGTCACTCTGACAAGATATAACGCGACTTCGAAATTTTCTAACCTCAATTCTTCAAGGTCTTCGTATTTTTGTACTTTTCCCACTAATTCAATGGGATTTTAGTTTTAATATAATAAGACTACAGTACGCATTGTCCTTTTTTCGGTAAAATTTAAGTCCGATTATGGTTCAAGGGACAACGTTAAGAATTGACCAATTTTTGGTCAATTGTTTTCAACGGTATAAAATCATTAAAAAATTCGCTTAATGTACTGGTGTATTAATTTGAATATTTGTGGTCGGTAGATTTTTGGTCTATTGTTTATGTTACAGGCAAATTAATTTTTTTTAAGAATCTTAAAGGTAAAAAAATTAACGTTATTCATTAAAAATACTTTTAAATGAGCTAGGATACAATAGATCTTTCCCAGAGATGTGTATATATTTTGCGAGGGGCAGGTCACTTCCATTTTGGGTGCGTCTTAATCATAGTAAAATTATTAAATCACGGTAATCAAGATTAAAAAATCTAATCATGATTTAAACGAGATTTAATCCTTCTAACCATGATCTAATATTTTTAATCAGATTTAATCATTTCAAAGAGATTTAATAATTTTAATAACGATTTAATCATTTTAATCACGATTTAATAAATAATCAGATAGGCTAATACCCAAGGCACCAACTTAGGCCTAAGTCATCAAGCGACTTTTGAAGCCTTTAATTCAGATGGCCGGGTTACAATGCGTAGGAGGGTGGTGGCAAGCCCTTCATGCCACGCGAGCCAACAGCTCCCTACGCTAACTATTAACGTTAACCTCCACAAGGTTTTATGGAAGGGGAAACCGAAGAACTTGGGGGAAACCCCTTAAACCAGAAGGAGTTTTTTTAAGTTTTCACTCAGTTCCACAAGCTGGGATCGAACCCGGCTCCTCTTGCTGCGAGGAGCGAAAGTGCTAACCAGTCCGCCACCCCATTTTAATCATTTTACTCACGACTTAATCATTTTAATCTCGAGTTAATAATTTTAATCTCGATTTAATAATTTTAATCTCGAGTTAATAATTTTAATCTCGATTTAATCATTTTAATCTCGATTTAATCATTTTAATCTCGATTTAATCATTTTAATCTCGATTTAATCATTTTAATCTCGATTTAATCATTTTAATCTCGATTTAATCATTTTAATCTCGATTTAATCATTTTAATCTCGATTTAATCATTTTAATCTCGATTTAATCATTTTAATCTCGATTTAATCATTTTAATCTCGATTTAATCATTTTAATCTCGATTTAATCATTTTAATCTCGATTTAATCATTTTAATCTCGATTTAATCATTTTAATCTCGATTTAATCATTTTAATCTCGATTTAATCATTTTAATCTCGATTTAATCATTTTAATCTCGATTTAATCATTTTAATCTCGATTTAATCATTTTAATCTCGATTTAATCATTTTAATCTCGATTTAATCAATACAATTGGTTGAATCGAGATTTTATAATTAAAATCAAAACCAAAGTACGATAATTTAATATTAGTTTTTAAAATTGATGGTTCTATCGCAATTATGTTTGATTCTAATTCTAATTTCTAAACGCGATTTAATCATACTAATCACAATTTAATCGTTTCAATCAGGATTTAATCATTTTAATCAGATTTAATCACTTAATCATGATTAAATCAGATTTAATCACTTAATCATTATTAAATCAGATTTAAACATTCTAATTATGATTAAATCAGATTTAAACATTCTAATCATGATTAAACGTGATTTAAACATTCTAATTATGATTAAACGTGATTTAATCAACATAATCGTGATTAAATTGAATTTAATCAAAATAATCACGATTAAATCGGATTTTATATTTCGAGGGGTGCGTCGTTAATCAAGGAAGTGACGTGCCCCTCGATATTTTGTCATCCTTGGTGTATCTGTTCACTCAATATAATACGAAGAAGCGATTGTCAGGTGGTGTAAACTAGGAGCGTAGCCAAGAGAGTAATTTTGGGGGGGAATTAAATTTTATCCCATTCAAGCCGAGGGGGTGCTGACGAAAGTTTGCGGAGTTCGAAATTCAAGCAATATCGATTTCGCCAACACAAGAAAAATTATGCAACTATGAAAACATTGGGATTACCAATGCCCCCATTTAGTACAGCCTCAAAAAAAATGGACACTATTAAAATTATTTACTAAATTAAATTACGTAATAAGATAATGAATCAAAGCTTTATATATTTAATAAAGTCACGTAAAAGTTATCTGTAACCCATCAATTTTGATGTGGCATTAAATACTAAACCGAAGAAGTGATAAATATTCGTGAGTTCTATAAGCTCTCATTGTCGGTTTAAACAATGATGCTCGCGATGTTTCGTGAGCTTTCGTTTCTTTTTAAGGCTGCAATTATACGTCGTCGGAAGACGTTTTAATGCCTTTAGTGAATGTGAAATGACCGTGAGCTTTTCAATCCTTTCTCTCTCGCTCTCGCTCGAACAATCGAAAGTTCTTCTTCAGACCACTTTTTTTTTGGCCACCGATTCCTGGGCGTTAACGAACTTGACTATATACATCCATTAAAATTCCTTAGTCGCCAGTGGCGCGTTTACACAAATTGATGCCTATAGGACCCTAGGAGTAGCATGGTGGAACGCTTACACCGCCTTAGGGCCTTAGGGGTAGTATGTTGGAACGCTTACACCGCCTTAGGGCCCTAGGGGTAGTATGGTGGAACGCTTACACCGCCTTAGGGCCCTAGGGGTAGTATGTTGGAACGCTTACACCGCCTTAGGGCCCTATGGGTAGTATGTTGGAACGCTTACGCCGCCTGAGGGCCCTAGGGGCAGTATGTTGGAACGCTTACACCGCCTTAGGGCCTTAGGGGTAGTATGTTGGAACGCTTACACCGCCTTAGGGCCCTAGGGGTAGTATGGTGGAACGCTTACACCGCCTTAGGGCCCTAGGGGTAGTATGTTGGAACGCTTACACCGCCTTAGGGCCCTATGGGTAGTATGTTGGAACGCTTACGCCGCCTGAGGGCCCTAGGGGCAGTATGTTGGAACGCTTACACCGCCTGAGGGCCCTATGGGTAGTATGTTGGAACGCTTACACCGCCTGAGGGCCCTAGGAGAATTCTAGAGGCGTCTACACCGTTTGAGAATCCTAGGGCCCTATGAGTAGCTTAATGGCCCGTTTACGCTGTTGGCGACCCCTAGGATCCTATCGGTATTTTAGTGGCGTTTACACCACTTGAGAATCCTAGGGTTTTGGGGGCAGTATGCTGGCGCGTTTACACCGCTAATTGAGGACCTTCAGAAGGCCTTACTGTAGTATGGTGGTGCTAGTGCTGTACATAGCTTGAAAAACTCCCCTTGGCGTAGTATGATTTTTGGGCCTTCCTTGTATCATTTTATTAAACACATATACTACAAAAATGTTTTGTAAATATAAAATTAGGGTAGTTTTTGAGCACTACAATCGATGGCTCTAGGGTCGCTTCTACTATTTTGTGCCTAACCGGTTGAATTTTTTCTAAGATGTTACTAAATTAGAGCAAATAAAGCTAAAAATAAATTAATAATAATAATAATCAGCTAGGCTAATACCCAAGACACCACCTTAGGCCTAAGTAATAATAATAAATAATAATAATCAGCTAGGTTATTCACCCTTGGCACCACCTTAGGCCTAAGTCATCAAGTGACTTTTAAAGCCATTAATTCAGGTGAATTCTCTTTTAAATACTTAGGATTATAAATACATTTTTGAAAGCTTTTAAGTGTAAAAACCAAAAGTTATCATAACATTTATTATAAATAAAAATTATTAAAAAAAATATTTCTTTTATAGGTTGGACGTTGAAATGTAAAATATATATTTTTTAATACCTAATACTAATATTAATATTAATATTATAAACTACACTAAGTTATACAATATTAAAAAATTAAATATTTTGACCACTTTTCAGTAATAGTTAGTGTAGGGAGCTGTTGGCTCGCGTGGCATAAAGGGCTTTCCACCACCCTACTACGCATTGTAACCTGGCCACCTGAATTAATGGCTTTAAAAGTGATTTGATGACTTAGGTCTAAGATATTAGCCTAGCTGATTATTATTAAGTAATTAGGTAAGATCATTCATACTTATCTTTTAAAATTTTCAAAATCTACTATAATTAAATTTAAAACCGATATTTTGTAGAAAATCGGTAAAAAACGTAATTAAATAATACTATTCGAAAAAGAAGTGATTTAAATTATCATATTTCGATGGTAAAATTTAGTCACGCTTTTTTCCCCACCTCATTTTAACTTTCGTTAATTTTTTTAATCTATATGAGATAAGGCGAAAACCATAACGCCGTTATTTAATGGAAGTTATAATCGCTCTAATAATTTCCTCGCAGAGAGGATTCAACGAATTTTCGGCCGCTCGCCCCATTTTCTAACGCGCTAGAAATTGAAGGTTTTTCAATACACTTGCCTCCGCGAAAGGATGAAGACTAGATTTATGTATTTTTACAATGAACAGACGTACGCGAAGTCTATTGCTAAAATAATTTCGTCGGGGTATTCGTCGATTGATCATCTAGGCCACCAGACTACGCGCTACAACTTTAGTTTACATTGGCCGGTAAATTAACTGTCTCTTCTTGTAGTGCCGGCAACAGAGGCTCTCTTTTTCTTGCTCTACTGACCTTCAAATATTTCATTATCATTCCCCTCGAAAGTAGCGTGGGAAGAATTTCTGGCGGCTATAGTTTTTAGGTTGTTAGTTTTACCTTTATTGGTTTATAAATAAACACAAATTTTTGGTTTCTAATATTAGTCGTTTAGGACATTTCTTTGGGTCTGCCCTTGAGGCTAGTTAACGCCCAATTTCGAGCTCTAATAATAAGTGCTAGACACTAAGTGTAGCTACGGTGTTTTGCGGAAAGTGGGGTCCAATATTTATTTATTTTAGTTCGATAATTAACACGATAAATTTGGTCAAGATGTCGACTAGTACTGAATGATCTATGGCACTAAAGATAATTAAATCATGGAAAATCACCTAATTATCTTGCACTGAAATCGTTTCAAAGCGTTTGCTCAATTAATAGACGCTAGCATAAACTCTATTTATGTCTTGTTCAACTTGTTAAAACGATCCACGCGCGTCGTGATATTTTAGTGTAAACGGGCTCGAGCGATTTCGCGCGAGCTCCCTGAAATAATAAAAATGCGCGAGCCTTTTACGATAAAATATTAAAGAGCGCGTGGAACATTTTAACAAGTTAAACAAGACATAAGCAATTTATGCTAGCACCTATTGAAACTTAAAATAGTGGCGCGTTACACTAGATATCAGCGTTTGAATAAGTAATTATGCAATTATTTATTTTTATTCATAACCGACAATTATCCAAAAAATATCAGAAAAAAACCTATTAGTTTTGCGTGTTAAATCGTTGTTTATTCGTATAAAATGTTCATAAATAAACAGTTAACCAAAATTTTTATGATTAATCGAAATTTTGCCGGTTATTTTATTTGTTCCGCCGAAGTCTACGTTACACCCAGTTATTTCCCGAGACGATATGACCCTGGTTTTTAGGGGTTAAATCCCTATTTGTTTTTTTTTGTGAATGGGAGGGATTATCGAGATTCAATAGGGCCTATCCTTATCTAAGCATGGTTGCTTTTCTCAAAACACTTTCTGTTCGAAATTGAAGGTCTAATTCGGACTTCAAAAAGATCGTCAAAGAAGAAGACACAAATAAAAGTATTTTTTTTTAAATCTCAAGACCACGCAAAAAAAGGCTTGAAAAAGGATTTACGCTTCTTTGGGTCGGGTATGCGCCCTTCTGATTTTCTTCCAAAGAAACCACTCGGGGTTAGATACTACCAAGGTCACTGGGCACCGAAGCCAACAGTACGTTTCCTAATTAAAAGTCTATATTTACACGAAGATAACCGTTTTTGGTTAAGAAAAATATTGGGTGTTTTTTTATTATTATGGAAATTATAATTTGGAGCTGGCTGTCAGCCAATGCATTAACGCCCCTATTACCGGAAAGATACTGAAGAGGCAATTATTAGTCATTGGCGTACACACTGGCATTGTAAGTTCCCTAAAAGGATATTGGTTTAAAGATCGTGTTTACAATAAGAATCAAGTAGTTATGGTAATTAATGATTTTGTTCGGGTACGTTAGTTTTAGTGGTAATTTACAAACGCTAGTTTCCAGCTTTTGTTAGCTTATATATTTTTAAAGTGTATTTAGTGTTTTATGTGTTTAATTTCAAATACACATATTTTTGCATTTGATTAATTATATTAATTAAATGATATTAAAAACATCATTTTGGCACTAAACCTTAATTTTTCATTGTAATTTACCAATTTCATTAACCTATATTATTTAATCGACTTATATGAAATTGATAGTTTTTTATAAATATACTAATATGATAATATCATAGAATAGCTAGTGTGAGCTATGTTTTTAGTAAAATGTTTAGTGTAGAATTATGTAAGTAGGTAGTCACACCAAAAATCCCAAGGAAAAAAAGCCAAACCGAAAAAATCCATAAATTAAAATCCAATGCAAAAAAAAATCCATTGCCCAAAAAAAAACGATATTAAAAAAGCTACACCAAATTCAGGAGCCAATGGTCATCGGCTCTTGCAAATACTATAAAAGTAACCCCGAATACTTGTTATTTATATATGGGATATATCTTTTAGGAAAAATGTGTAGCATAGAGTTATATGAGCTATATCATTTAGTAAAATGTTAGTATGGAATAATATGGTATATATCCTATGTCTTTTGTTTTAGTAAAAACTTTGAGAAAAGAATTTATTGGAAATTTCTTTTAGTAAAAACGTTTAAATAATTATATGAGCTGGACTTAGTAAAATCGAAATAGTTATTCTATTAATTTATTAGTAGAAAAATATATTCGATACGAAAACTAACGCGATTTGCAAAAAAAATGAAAACAATACTTACAAGTTGAGAGGCGAAGTAGTAATGAGCGCTGTTTAACTTCTGTTTAACTAAGTATGGTAAGCCGAACTGTCATATCGATTGGCTACGATTCGGAGGAACGATGGATTCGAACTTGCGCTCCAAAGAATCAAGCGCATTAAATGCGAGCTGTAAAACCGAAACGCTTTTTAGGGATGCGTCGAATCACCCCTCCCAAATTTTGTTCGGCCCATCTGAGCAGACTAGCGTGACGGCACCCTCCAGATTGGCTCTTTCGGTCTCTCGATCATTTTCACACACGGACAAGATCGTATATTAAAATATAATTACCATTTAGACCTCTCTATTGTAAAGTGACATTTTTACGAAATTCTTGATTTTAGAGGAAATATTTCAGGAAATATACAAATTCCTCTTGACCGCGCAATGATTTCGAGTTGCTTTCTTCATTTTATACAGTAATGTGGGATTTACGAATGAAAAGGGAAATTTGAAAACGTTATAATTTTAAAAGACAATGGTCATTTCTTTTATTACGACAAGGGTCAAGAAATGAGGTTTGATTTCGTAATTGTCCACCATATCAATATTGTCTTTCCTCTATTTTGTCATAGAAAAAGTGTTTTACAATTGTTTAAAAGCGAACAAAACGGATTTTTAAACTTAGGTATGTTTCTATGTTATACCTTCTTGTAATTATTCTTAATATTGATTATTTTTGAGAAAAAATTGGCTTTAATTCGTTGACATTTTTGCGCGATTTAAATAGGGGGAAGATTTTACACCAGCAGCAGTGGCGTAACTAAATTTTTAACCGCAACCTCAATACCTACTCGGGTACCAGTTGTGTTTGGGGGGTTTCGGTGTCCTTGAATGAAGCTTTGATTGTATTAAAATTTCAGTCCCTCTGAATGTTAACATAGTCTGACCCACCCTTGTCGAAGTTCTGGCTAAACCACTGTCTGGTATTGGTAATTGATAATAATATTAATCAGCTAGGCCAATACCCAAAGCACCACCCTAGGCCTAAGTCATCGAGCAACTTTTAAAGCCTTTTAACTCAGGTGGCAGGGTTACAATGCGTAGCCGCTAATACCCAAGGCACCACCTTAAGCCCAAGTCATCTAGCGACTTATTATGCCTTTTAAACAGGTGGCCGGGTTACAATGCGTAGGAGGGTGGTAGCAAGCCCTACATGCCACAGCTCCCTACACTAACTATTACCCCCCTAGAAGTACCCCCCTACTATCTGCTGTGACATAATTGAACTGACAAATTAATCTTCCATGTTACGTCACATACCTTCTACTCTGATATCAACCTATTTTTTTACCAAATTTTTCGACGGTGGTAAAATAATTTTTAATTTAATTTTTAAAAGTCTAAAGCCCAGTTCACACTATACAATTAACTGGGCCACTTAATTGTATCCAATTAATTGTAAGCAAGAAAATTGCATAGTGTGAACAGAAATATTGTAACAATGGTACCAACTATTTCTGTTCACACTATGCAATTTTCTTGATTACAATTAGTTGGATACATTTAAGGGGTCCAATTAATTGTATAGTGTGAACTGGGCTTAATACCTAAATCTTTTAATTTTATGCTTTGTTAGTTAGAATAGAAGGTATTAATGTTACAGAGAACCTCTCTAAACATCACAACCAAGGCCACCATGCCCACTAAAAATAGTTTGGGGTTTGAAAAAAAAGGCTACTATTACAAACAGGACATAATTAATAAAGTGTGTCATAGAAAACGTTTCGTCGTTTATAGAGAACTTTACCGTTCATAGATAACTCTTTACCTCTCGTTCATAGAGCGCTTTTGACCGTTTATAGATAACCTTTTACCTCTCGTCGATAACCTTTTACATCTCAGAGATAATGTTTTCTGTCTTGGAAGCATTTTCTACCTTAAAATGTTTGTGGTTTCGGATTTAAACATTTTAATTTCACAGAGCGAACTCTCATATAAGCTAATATGGCGAAAATCATCTCTCTTACTTAGATAGGCCTCGGAGAAACATTTTATCTTGTTCTATGCAGCAGTAAAAGGGAATTCGCAATCAGAAAATGGCGCCAAATCTGAAATAATTAAATTTTTCCTCATTATATGTTTTAAATCGTGGATAAGAAGACGGAACAAAATTAAAGTAATTAAATCGGGGTTAAACATATTATTAATAAATAATGTAGTGCGAACTATTTATAAATGTGATTAAATTGAGAGTAAAATTAATAAAATTGTGGTTTATTAGATTAATTTGCCATTTCAAGTAACTAAATGCGAAATAATGTAATAACTTTTAATCTCGATTTATCTTTTAATCGCGAGCTAAGCTCTTTTAATAGCGAATTAAGCTCATTAAGCTGATTTAATCGCTACTTGAGGGGTTAAAACCGATTTAATAGGATATTGTATAAAAGACGGGGTACGTGTTTCTGTTAGTTTTATTGTACCGTTAAATGAAAAACGTACACAAGAAAATCCACGACTTTTGACGGGTTGCGTTCTCCTTGTGTGGGGTGTAGAAAAATCGGCGATTAGAGCAATTGCGCAACGCTTATAAATTTAATTCAAATATTGTTGTCAAACGTTTGTAAAATAAAAAGCATTGTAAAAATTGTCAGACTTAAAATCCAAAGCTAAAATTAAAAGTAAAAATAATTGTAAAACTGTATAGAATTTAAGAAATATAAATGTATGCCAAGTATTATAATCCCTTTGAAAAAAAAAACTAAATAAAATAGTCAACGGCATTTTCAACACGTGGTGCAATATCCCGTGTATTGTGTGAAGGGAGCGAGAATTCTCCGAGGAAAGAGTGGAAAATTTGGGCATTACTAACCTCGGGTCCGCTCGGGGTCTTCTTCCCGTAGCATTATAGAGCCTACGCGCTGTCCTTGGCCGAATTCTCGCACCCCCAATTTCGACCCCTCCTAAAGGGGGATAAACCCTTTGTATCTTAAAAGAGAGAAACCTTTTGAAAAGAAGAAGTACTTCTCCTCCAAATTTTGTAAGGAGCAACAACATTTCTTAGGGCTCATTCTAAACGAGCCACCAATAGTAAAAATAAAGTTTAGTTAGCTATAGAAAAATTGTGTTTCATTTATTCTAATTAGGTCTCGCTTATCGGTGTTTCAGTCCGCCGCAAGCTCTCCCCAAAAATCAGTCTCGGACCCGAACTTAAGCAAGCCGCTTAAGTTCAAACTTTGTGGGAACCCTCAAACTCAAACTCCCCCCAACATTTGGTGCCGAAACCCGGGACTAATTCAAACCTCGCGATAAAAAGTTCGCAGTGCGGGACTCAATATAGAGTAGTGAAAAAGAAATCAAAATGGCAAAAAATAAAGATCAATTAACAAAACAAAAGGACCAAGCTGCAAACCACAACGGAGAGGAGCCTTCGGGATCGGAAACCGATTACACGGACGCTTCCGGAGAAGAGGATGCAAACCCAAAGGAGTCAATGGCTGTCCAACGGCTGAAGACCCAAAGAAAAACGGCAAGGTCGCAAGTAACAAAAATTACTAACGAACTGGAGGCGCTGATGCTGGAATCAAACTCAAGCGTCGTAGAAATCGAAGACAACTTACACCTACTCACGCAAAAGGAATCAGTGCTGAGTCCTCTGGAGAGGAACGTACAAGACGTAACGATCAACCTCAAGGAGCTGCGCAAGGAACTAAAGGATGCTGAAAAATATGCCGACAAAATCACCCTAGCCAAGTCAAGGGCCAACCGAAAACTACGAGCCGCCGCGACGCAAGGGAACAACGCCCCTCAAAACAATAACAATCAACAAACTCTCAACGCAACCGCTAGTGCTTTCGTCATGGGAAACAACGGACAGTTATCAGTGACTAAATTACCCGAACTAAAAATGCCAACCTTCGATGGAGACCTTCTCAAATTCAACGGATTCTGGAGCCGATACAAGGCAGCAGTGGATAACACCAATCTTCCGAAGGTAGAAAAATTCAATTATTTATTGTCTTATTTAACTGGTGAGGCTAGAAATTTGGTATCGAGTTACGAAGCTGATTGTTCAGATAGTTCTTATGATGAGGCTGTAAAATTGTTGAAAGAGACTTATGGGCGTACAGACGCTATGATTCATCACCATCAAAAATTAATGTTAAAATTAGAACCTGTCACTAAAGTAAGGGATATAAAAGCGTTGCGCAATTTGCTCTTGTCGTGCGAATATCATATTCGCAGTTTAAAGGCTCTCGGTAGCGATACTAGCAGTAGCAGTTCGTGTTTGTGCCCCGCTATTTTACAAGCCTTACCCGAAGAAATAAGGCTCGAGTTTAGCCGTACGCGTACGTCGGACGCCGAATGGAACGCAGACACGCTCGTCGCGTTTCTGCGAAAAGAGGTTGAAAGCCGCGAAAGGTGCAGCATGTTAGGCGGAAAAATTGAAAAAGAAAAAAGTGAACCCCAACACCCCGCGAAATCGTCAAAACCGGAGTACCGGAATAACAGTGCCAATCATTATTCTGGTTCCGCGTCAGCTCTTTCAACGCAAGTAGTTTCGCAAGGCGCCCAGGGCGTCTTCTTCTGCATTTTCTGTGAAGTTGACACCCACGGATCGGGAAATTGTTCCACGCATTCAATAAATTCAAAGCGGGAAAAAATTAGCGCGGATGGAAGATGTTTCAATTGTCTCAAAAGAAATCACGGTGTGAGAAATTGTCCATCAAAATATAGAACGTGCCGTATCTGTAAAAAAATCACAACATGGCTGTGTGTCCGGCAAGCCACGCGAATCTAACCCACCAAAAAACCTTCAAAGGAGCGCCGAAATTCGAAGAAACCGCGAGAACCAAGGAAAAGGCCTCCGCCGAGCTCAAAACCTGCACCTCCGTAACGGTCAACCGGACCGTATTTCTTCAGACGGCGCACGCGATAGCGAGAAACCCCCGCGACTCAACAAACAAAATGTCGCGTGTGAGATGCCTCCTGGACGGCGGAAGCGAAGCCACATTCATTCACGAAAGAATATCGCGTCAACTCAACCTCCCAGTAGTAGGAGTCACTCTGCTTACTATCAACAACTTCGGAAATGAAAACCCAGAGTCCTCGAGAAGAAGGAAGGTATTGCTAACCCTGGAAAACGTCAAAGAAAACGGAAGCAAAATCCAAGTCGTAGCAATCGAGGTTCCTTACCTCTGTCAAGCGGTCACGAATGTAGACTGTGAAGAAATGGAAAAGTTTATCAAAACGAACAACTACCAGCTGGCGGATGAATTCGGTCAAGGACCAAAAACGACCTGCCACGTAGAAGTATTAATAGGAAGCGACTTTTATTGGCAGTTCGTCACAAACAACCTCCAGAGGTTAAGTCCGTCGCTAGTTGCGCAAGAAACTAAGCTAGGATGGACTTTACAAGGACCCATAAACGTCAATCAAACTGGAGTCAACAATTGCGAAATAATCCAAGTACTACGTATCAGTACGGAAGAAAAGAAAGTATCGGACACAATAAAAAACTTTTGGGAACTGGAGTCGCTTGGCATCAGTTCTAACGAAGACCTAGTCCCTACAAACGTCAAAATAGTGGAAGAATTCGAAGCCAGCGCCATCTTTCAAGGAGAACGCTACCAAGTCAAACAACCGTGGCTCACGGGAAAATCAAACCTACCTAACAATTTCAACGTAGCAATCAAACGCCTGAAACCATTAATCAAGAAATTTGAAGAAAACCCGCAATACTACGAAGATTACAAAAGCATTATCAACGAACAGCGAGAAAACGGGATTGTTGAAATAGTAGAGACGCCAGAGAATCCAGGGACGTTTTATCTCCCTCACCAAGGAGTCAAGAGAGAAGCCAGTAGCACCACAAAGCTACGTGTCGTGTACGACGCGTCAGCTCACGCAACAGGAGCGCCTTCACTGAACGATTGCTTGGCCAGTGGGCCGAACTTAAACCCAGAACTTCTTACGCTTTGGCTGCGCTTTCGCAAACACCCTGTAGCCATAACCGCAGATCTAGAAAAGGCCTTTCTCCAAGTGGAGTTGGCACCAGAAGACAGAGATTCCCTAAGATTTCTTTGGGTAATCGAAGAAGACGGCAAAATAAAAAAAGACGAATTCCAGGTTCTTCGGGTCACACGGGCTGCGTTCGGAGTTACCAGCTCACCATTCCTTTTGGCAGCTACAATCAAACTGCATTTGAAAAAATACGACCAAAACAAGGAGGAAGTTATTGCGCTTCTCAATGATGTCTACGTGGATGACTTGGTGACCGGAAATAAAGATGAGAAAAAGGCCTACGAAATGTCCTCAAATGCAAATAAAATCATGAAGGAAGCAGGAATGCGCCTACGAAAGTGGAGCTCAAACTCAAAGGCTTTAGAAAAGAAATGGAGAGAGGACAACAATTTTCCAACCGAAGAAAATTCAACAGAAGCCAACGCCTCGCACAAGGTCTTAGGACTACAATGGGATACAAATCAGGACGTCATCACTTTCGACTTCGCCAATATTTTGGAGGGTCTCAAAAATCCAAAGAAAACCAAACGATTTATTCTAAGTACCGTCGCACAGATCTTTGATCCAATAGGCATCTTAGCACCCTATACCATACGGGCGAAGATCCTTTTTCAAACACTTTGGGCTCTCGAAAAAACTTGGGACGAAGAGCTTCCAATCGAAATTATTAAGGAATTTCAAAAATGGAGCAATGAAATGGTAGAGCTCCAAGAATTAAAATTACGAAGATGCTACTACAACGAGAAAATCAAAGCCCAACACTTACACTGTTTCTGCGATAGTAGTATCAAGGCGTATGGAGCGGTGATATACGTCAGATTTGAAACGGAAAGCGGAAAAATAGGAGTTTCTTTCGTAACAGCAAAAGCAAAAGTGGCGCCACTGAAAAAAAAGCAACCGGAAATGTCACTTCCAAGGTTGGAGTTATTAGCATGCCTGTTAGGAGCGAAGCTGGTCAACCACGTCAGACAAATATTCGATCAAAACAATCTCGAAGTCTACATGTGGAGTGACTCAACAATAGCGCTTCATTGGGTGAAGGATACCCCTAAGACTTGGCTTCCGTTCGTATCCAACAGAGTTGCGGAAATACAAAAGTTAGTGGAGCCGCGTTCTTGGTCACACTGCCCCGGCAGTCAAAACCCAGCCGATCTCCCGTCAAGAGGGGTTGACGTTAAAAAATTGCTGAAAGAAGATATCTGGTTTTTAGGCCCACCGTGGCTGGTATCAGACAAGGAACAATGGCCGAAGAACCCGACCGAGCAGCCATCACAAGACATCCTGGACGTCGAAAGGCGGAAAACGACTGTATTAGCTATCAAAATAAAAAACACCTTGAACATTCAAAATATAATTGCCTTAGAAAATTTCAGCACCTGGAAAAAACCTCTACGAATAACAGCAATGGTACTTAGAGCAGTGGAGAAATTTAAGAAAAACGAAATATCAACGGATCCATTAACCGCCTCGGAACTTTGTAACGCAAGAAACCTTTGGGTAAAATCAACCCAATTGATGGATTTCCCTTCGGAACTGGAAGCCTTGATCCGCGAAGAAAAAATTCCTTCTAACTCAAAAATTCTCACGCTAACGCCAATCTTAGGAACGGACGGACTATTACGCGTAGGTGGGCGCCTACAACAAGCCGACCTTACCTACGAAGAAAAGCACCCGGCGATTCTAGACAAAGCTCAACGACTGGCTTATCTTCTTGCCGAAGAATGTCACGGACAAGTGCTTCACGAGGGAATTCAGGCCACATTCACGCAATTAAGAACGAGGTATTGGATTCCCGCGGGAAAGCAATTAGTAAAAAAAGTGGTCAACAACTGCGCCACGTGCAAAAAATACCGGTCAAAACCCGGTGAAATGCCTTTCGCTCCCCTGCCGGCGGGACGAAGCAACGTAACAGAAGCGTTTACGGTAATTGGAGTGGACTTTTGTGGACCATTGTTTGTCAAGGGTCGAAACCAAGAAAAAGACTTGCACAAAGCTTACATATGCCTTTTCACGTGCGCCGCAGTCAGAGCGGTACATTTGGAGCTAGTTCAAACGCAGTCCACGAGAGACCTTCTACTAGCATTCCGACGATTGATAGCTAAAAGAGGTCTGCCAAGTCAAATAATCTCAGACAACGCCAAGAGCTTCATAAAGGCAAATTCAGAACTCAAGGCCATCTGGCAAAATTTAACTCAACCGGAAATAAGGAATTATTTCGCCAACCACGGAATAACTTGGATTTTCAACGCGGAAAGAGCCCCATGGTGGGGAGGATTTTTCGAAAGGCTTGTCCGCTCAACGAAAACAGCGCTCAAAAAAGGTCTAGGTAAAACTACCCTTGACTTTCCAGAAATGCAGACAGTTTTAGCAGAGGTAGAAGCAGTCATCAATTCAAGACCGCTGACCTATACGTCATCGGACGCAAACGAGACAGAGCCTCTGACACCTGCCCATCTACTGATCGGGAGAAGATTAACCAGTTTGCCACCACAAAAAATAACAATCGACCCCAAAAATCAAACAAGAGAGGAGATGAAAAGAAGAGAAAGGCATCGTCTCATTTTAATGGAAAGACTCTGCGCGCGATGGAAATCGGAATATTTAATGGCACTGAGATCCGCGCATCACACACCTACAACTAAAACTGAAACTAACTACCAGGTTAACGACGTGGTTTTGGTACACGACGATAAGGTATCGAAACACATGTGGAAAATGGGTGTTATACAAGAACTTCAGATCGGACGCGATGGTAAAGTTAGGTCGTGTCTCGTAAGAACCTCGAACGGAACAGTGTTGAGAAGACCGATCCAACTCTTATACGGATTGGAAATTAGAGATTTACAAGCGCGCGATTAACGTTGTCGAAATGCTGTAGTCGCATTTCGGGCGGGAGTGTAGAAAAATCGGCGATTAGAGCAATTGCGCAACGCTTATAAATTTAATTCAAATATTGTTGTCAAACGTTTGTAAAATAAAAAGCATTGTAAAAATTGTCAGACTTAAAATCCAAAGCTAAAATTAAAAGTAAAAATAATTGTAAAACTGTATAGAATTTAAGAAATATAAATGTATGCCAAGTATTATAATCCCTTTGAAAAAAAAAACTAAATAAAATAGTCAACGGCATTTTCAACACGTGGTGCAATATCCCGTGTATTGTGTGAAGGGAGCGAGAATTCTCCGAGGAAAGAGTGGAAAATTTGGGCATTACTAACCTCGGGTCCGCTCGGGGTCTTCTTCCCGTAGCATTATAGAGCCTACGCGCTGTCCTTGGCCGAATTCTCGCACCCCCAATTTCGACCCCTCCTAAAGGGGGATAAACCCTTTGTATCTTAAAAGAGAGAAACTTTTTGAAAAGAAGAAGTACTTCTCCTCCAAATTTTGTAAGGAGCAACAACATTTCTTAGGGCTCATTCTAAACGAGCCACCAATAGTAAAAATAAAGTTTAGTTAGCTATAGAAAAATTGTGTTTCATTTATTCTAATTAGGTCTCGCTTATCGGTGTTTCAGTCCGCCGCAAGCTCTCCCCAAAAATCAGTCTCGGACCCGAACTTAAGCAAGCCGCTTAAGTTCAAACTTTGTGGGAACCCTCAAACTCAAACTCCCCCCAACATGGGGTGTTGTGTTTGTTGCTCCTAGATATTATTATATTTAATAACTTTAAACACCGTTTTATTAAAGGAACAATAAAGAGATGATTAAAGAATTTTACATTTCTGCCGCCAGGTTTAACAGAAAGGTAGAAAATCTCTCTGGGACAGGGCCGTATTAAGGCATGTGCCAAGTGTGCCATGGCACAGGGGCCCCGAGTTTGAATAAATGTGTTTTCAATTTTTTTTTAATATTATTATTTCAAGTCAAAAAGTAACTTCTGAATTTTTTAGGGGCCCCAAATGCTACTTTGCACAGGGCCCCCCATAGCGTTAATCCGGCCCTGCTCTGGGAGGTAAAAAGTTATCTACGATAGCTAAAATGTTCTTTACGAGAGCTAAAGAGTTATCTACGAGAGGTTAAAAGGTATCTACCGTAGGTAAAAAGTTATCTACGGGAGGTTAAAAGGTATCTACCGTAGGTAAAAAGTTATCTACGGGAGGAAAAAGTTATCTACGGTAGGAAAAAGTTATCTACGGGAGGAAAAAGTTATCTACGGTAGGAAAAAGTTATCTACGAGAAATAAAAGTTCTATATGAACGGTAAAAAGATCTTTATAAATGTTAACAAGACGTATGACGTTCAGAATACACACAATCCTTCTAATGTGTTAAGTTTGTTTGAGCTATTTACAGCAACCTGCAACGCCGGTATCACAACCAAAATATATCCACGGTCACACATAAATACAAATTTACATTTATTTGTTACTGCTAGTCAGCCGTTGAGTGTTACACTTATTTCTTCTGGTTATACGACAAAGACTAGTTCGATCAGTTTCATACTTATTTGTTACTTCTGATCACACTTATTTGTTACTTCTGATCACACTTATTTGTTACTTCTGATCACACTTATTTGTTACGTTGAGTGTTACTTCTGGTCATACGCTGAAGACTAGGTCGATCAGTGTCATACTTAATTGTTACTTCTGGTCATACGTTGAAAGCGCGGCCCACTCTGAGCGGCCTTGAAAAACACCAGAGGGAAACGGGTCACACTTATTTGTTAGTTCTGATCACACTTATTTGTTACGTTGAGTGTTACTTCTGGTCATACGCTGAAGACTAGGTCGATCAGTGTCATACTTAATTGTTACTTCTGGTCATACGTTGAAAGCGCGGCCCACTCTGAGCGGCCTTGAAAAACACCAGAGGGAAACGGGCGCGTAGACCTCTATAAACACGCGGATTTACAATGTTGGAAATTGCCGGGGGCCGGATACGCTGCCCAAAAAACATTACTTAGAATTAAATTTAAGGAACGTATTTGCAATTCTAGGTTATATGTAAACCACAGCTATTCAAAAATATAACTTTCATGAAAATCGGACTTAAATTAGGGAACTGTATGTAGATGTTTTGGCGAAAATATAAAACCACGAAAATAAGGGTCCAGTAACTTACCCTGAAAACTACAGGGGCACATGCCCCCCCCCCCCGAAACGTATGGTCGTACGTCAAATATTTTTATTTTTTTACTTTTGTTTCAATGGCGTGCCCCCCACCCCTCCGAAACAAAATCCTGGCTACGCCACTGACTCGAACGAGATATCATTTACTCTTCTAGCCCTAACCGATGAAGACAGTGGCGTAGCTAGGAAAATTCGGCCCCAATGCAAGATAAGATTTTTGTGCGTTCCAATGTAAGCGATTGGGTGCGTTGGCCTATTTACGTCACTGGCTTGTAATATCGTGATAATCACATCACGGTAATACTCTCTTTAAAAATATACATGTATACGGTGTTATTTCGTGAGACGGCCGATCGGACAGTCGACTAAGTAAAGGTTTATGGGACCCATTAGTGGGGTGGGCCCCAACGCACCGCATTGGCTGCATTGGCGTATTTACGCCACTGGTTGAAGAGATATGCGCTACACGGCGCCATCGGCGGCATCGGCAACGGCTACACTGTACGTGAGACTAATACACACAAATCCTTAGGATTGTGTGTTAAAAGCTCTCTATGAACGGTAAAGTTATCTATGAACTGTAAACGTCATCTATAAACGATGAAAAGTTCTCTGTAAACGATGAAAAGTTCTCTGTAAGCGATGAAAAGTTCTCTGTGAACGGTAAAAAGTTATCTATAATTAAACGACGATTATTTTTTCTACATTAAATAAGTGAAACTATGCGGAATATTATTAGGACAATATTTCATTTCAAAATGAGTCTCAAAAAATTAAATACACCAATATTTTAAGATGTGTAATTTATTTTAAAATTATTCCGCTAGTGACAAAGTATACTTAAAGGGGTTGGAAATTTCGTCCACATCGACGAAAAACTATACTTTAACAATTTTACCACTTGCGATACTTAAAAAAAAACACACACATTTTTTTTCTGGCCGTAACAATAAATAACCTGGCAATTAATACGATACTTATCAAAAAATATTATTATCAGTGAAAATAATAGAATACTGAACATATTTTTAAGGCATATAAATGTTTAAGAAGAAATAAATATTTTATTGCCATACAAAAACGAAAGACACTGTTTATATTGTAGTCTAGCTACGTTTTCAATATTGTTAAAAAGTGGAGCGTTGCTAATATGAAAAGCTAAAAACAAATAATTTCATAGCAATTTTTAGCTATTTATTTTTGAGTAGTAACATTATATTTCAATTTGCAAAAGTACAGCTTTAAATGACATGTCCAGGCTGGAAACTTTCAGGATTTTCCATATTATTTATGGAACGGGATTGTTCCACGTCGAAACACTGCTTTAGAGAAGTAAGAGTAGAAGTGGGATACTTATTAGTAACAATTAGTTATAGAGTACTAACAAAAATGTTCAGTAAATGTTACCGAATCTGAGTTCCCTTTGGACGGTCAGGCCTTTCTATAAAATAAGCTACGCTTGCTGAATTTATGTAGCTCATTCGTCACGAAAAACGTAGAAGTTCAGTTCAGATTATGGTTAAAAACAGGGTGCCTCGTCGAATTTACTCTTATGTCCGGGCTTTTCGTAGTAACACGTCATCAATACGTCACCCGTGACGTAGCAGCAACATCAAAACCAGAAGGCCAATGTTACTTAATAGAAAGGCCTTTCACCTTCCATTGTTTAAAACCTTTAGCTAAATGTTCAAATTAATTCTTTGTTTTAGTAAAGTCTAGATAATAGAAAAGCATTGACAATTGTAACTGCGTTTTTTTAAATCAGACTAATATTTTTTTAAATAAAATACTTACTACAAAATCGAACTGAAAATCCGTTAGGGCTGAGCCGAGGAGGATGAAATTGGACTTCTGAAGTGGAAATCGGGGTGCAGCATGAATGCCAACTTCAAACTCTTGGACAACTGTTAAAAACTGACATCTAGCGTAGAAAATTTGCAATTTTTAAAAATTTTCTGCATTGGTTCTTATAATCGGGCTGGGAGTCTGGAACACGTGGGAATGTTTATTTGTTTTTAATCGCGAATGAACCCCGATCGGATTTTAATAGTGGAAACAAATAGTGTTTAAATAGTTTAAGTAGAATGCGTTTTTATGGGAGTTAAATAATAGGGAAATACTGCTGCTTTTGTCGTAGTAATGATAAGAATATAACTTTTTACCCAGTTCCTAAACCTGGTAGGAATAAGAATTATTTTGCCTTAAAATCCGTTACTGCCTGAGAAATTCAAAATTCCAAAGTTTAAAACAACTAGCAGACGAAATTTCAAAAAAAATTGTTACTCTGGCTGCCATAGGATGGCGCTAAAAATCGTGTGTTCAAAGGTTTGAGTGGCCTTTGAGAGATCGGGGAGCCCGTATTGGGGTGATATGATTTTCTGTTCCAGGATGCGTAGTTTTCTTCTTCCTAGGCTAAGCCCAAAGATATTTTTTAGGAACCTTGGGCCATCTCGGATTTCATAGTCCGCCTTTCTGCCCTACCGGTTCCGACGCCTCGGCTTGGTTTATACGAAATAAAAGAAACCAATTTTTCTTCGAAATGGATACTTAATTTTTTTGCTAAAACGATTATTATAATAAATCAGCTTTTGAAGCCTTTAATTCAGGTGGCCGGGTTACAATGCGTAGGAGGGTGGTGGTAAGCCCTGCATGCCACACGATCGAGCC